>NC_068554.1:1200000-1500000 GCF_026212275.2 Microplitis demolitor | reverse complement strand
GGTTTTACATTTAATCCATTTATTTTGTTATCTATTACAAACTTTATTTACTATCTGTCTTCGAAAATATTTTATTTTTCACAATATGTCAACTCGTTTCAAGCAACTTCCCCTCTCGCTTTTCGTTACGACTTTGAAGCTCTCGCGCTCTAGGTCACGCAAATTTTACGTCTTGCTCGTTATAACCATCAATTCTATTCCGTCTTATCCGAATTTTTGAAATAATAAATTTCGCGCCAGTTGATGGTCGATTGATCTTAAGCACTAGGATTCAAATCTCTGCATGCAAGATGGGTTGGCAGTGTTTCGCCACCTAGCGGAGTACAGCGAACTACCGGTCAATCACAACTTTCGGATCTAACCCCTGCGCACTTCTGTGACTTATTTTAGTTGGCTCTGTTCCAGAAAAATGTTCCAATCACTTTTACCCTATTGTTCTATTCTTGTATTCTGTCATCAAGGTTTATTATTATTATTATACATTTTTATATCATCATTAAAATTTTAATAACAGTTTGCTCTATTTCTAACAATTTAGTTTTAATTTTCACCGGGCTTAAATTTTTACAGCAACGAAATACATAAAAAAGTTATTATCATCTATATTTTTATTTTAAGCCTTTAATGTTTTATTCTTAAACATTATTGGTTTATAATTTATCGAGCGATTATTGGGACATAAAATAGTCGATAAAAAAATCTAAAAAAAATTTTTACTGCAAATAACTTTTAATGTTTTGCTATTAACGTTATCGTGTTACAGAATTTTCCGTAGTTACCCAACAATATTGTAAATCTTGGTAAAGTACATCCAGAAAATCGTATAATTATGTCCCCTCCCCTCCCTACTTCCGTTATAGCAGGATTACAGCCGGTGATTCCGCAAAAAATTTTGATAGTAAAAAAAATTTTCAAAGAAAATTTATATTTAAGTTCCGAACTCGTGTCGAAGATTTTCGGTACATACTTTGAGAATTAAACACGTAGTATAAACAGTAGCAGTAGCGGTAGAAGGAAATTTGGCCAGCTAAACTATGCATCCACTAGAATTCCTCAATAAACCGCATAATTCCTGAGCCAGTGGCACGTTGTAATTAACATTGTATAAACTAACTTGTCGATGGATCAAGAGAATGAGCGGAAGAGAGGGCCGAGGAAGCCGTGAGGGTTAAACAATCAGTTAAATTGTAAACTTAAATTCTACCGACTTCTATCCCCTGTTTTCGATCTGTATCCTCGACGCTTAATCCTTAATCCTTACTACCGCTATCCCTAAAATAATCTCATATCTTACATGAAGCAATCATACATACAACTAGTTTAAACAAGGCCACTTGCTATTTCGATTCCTAAATGGGTTATATATTGCTAGTGTTCAACTAATCTCTTGTAAAAAAAAATTACAAAAATATTCTTGATGAAGAACTTCAAAATTTTAAATAATTCAGATCTTCGATAATTTGAAATTAAAAAAAATTTGAAACTAAAAGATTAAAATCTATTTTAATAAATTTTTTTGGACCATGTTTTCAAAAAGTTCATCACAATAGCTCTTGAAAAAAAATTCGACATAAACTTGAACAAGTATTGAAGTGATCACTGTTTGTAGTTTCCAATTTTCAGAGGTTTCAAATTATCAGATGCAAAATTCTGGAATGACGAAATCATGCATTCTTTTCCAAAAAAATGCTGGCATGGTGATTTTCTGCGGAACTTTGGTGGAAGATAACCATAATTGAATCAAACTGTGCAGCTGCAATGTGTCCTGGTATATCATGCTCTTATCCCGGATGCCCATTGATAACTCGTCCTTGTTATATACGAAATTGACCAACATATACAAGTATATAAAGCCACAGCTATTCTCACCTGCGCAGTTAGCCGTAAATCAATCACGAGTTGTGCTTGCACACACTTGTATAGTGGTTCTCTAGACTACACTAGGAAGCTTGAGAGAGTGTTATCGCAGGCTGAGCCCACTTCAGCCCACTCACCTCCTGCTATATCTCCACCCCATTTCTATTTGTACACATATGCATATATTATTGTATATAGTTATAGTTTACTACGCTCTATTCCAGTGTGTAAGGGCTTTGTTTCCATCGATATCCATACATATATATGTACATGTAGGTGTGTGTTTCGAGTGAACGGGTGTAGGTGAAATGTGTGTACAGTATTTCTGTCTAACTCTGACTACATGTTGAGGTATCACGTTTACTTGTTATATTGCAACAGAGAAACAAACCGCACAAACTCTCCTGCACACGTGCTTGATTTACTGTCACCTACTGGTGTACTTTAACAATATTGTAAATTTTTACTTAAAATCCTACTGAAGTGAGAATTCGTCAGGAAAAAACTGAACCCATTTAGGCGGAATTAATTTTTTGATCATCAAAGTCATGAGTATTTGGTATTAATTCGTGTAAAGTGTAGCGGCAGTCATAGGAGGCAAAATGGGTCATTGAAAGGGCGATCCTTTAAACCCCGTTTCGGGAAATTCAATGGATAAGACGGCAAATAAATCAAAAATTTTCAATGAATAAATTTGAAAATATATAAAATGTATTTTATTTTATAAAAATTATACATAAATCACTATATAACATATAATCGTGATAACAATAATAATATTAATAATAACAACAATATTGACCTTCAACTAACCACTATAAATTGCCTTTCTAAAAATAAAGCACAAGAAAATCTTTAATATTAGAAAAAATACTTTATTTTATATACTGTGTACTATATAGCATATGAAAATCGATTAAACCCTTTCAGAAGGAGATTTTATCTGGGCAAAAACTGACACTTATTTTCTCTTACACTGAGATATAAAATTACAAAACAAAGAACCGAATCTTCGCGGGGTTATTTCCACCCGGCATCACGACATTTTTTTCTGCTAAGAGTGTTTTTATTTTTTCTTTTATTATTTCTGTGTACTGTGGCTCTCGTCTTTCGTGGTCATATTTATGTAGACATTTATAACCACAAATGTCTCTGATATATCTCTTGATAAATAAACGCATAGTGTACGTATATTTCCGTGACGTCACCATCAGCAGTATTGAGACTGCTTTGACCTCTATCTTAACGTTTCGTCTCTCTCTTGGATCGTTAAACTCAAGGGATGTTTTTTTATTCTAATCGTTGGTTGTTATTTCGATATTTTACAGTAACACGAGAAGAGAGAGAGGCAAAATGGTCATTTGGACAATAAGTTACTTTTAAAAATTAAATTCCAATTTTTCTTCATATTTTTGAGTTTAAAAATGGCGCCAAAATTGCTGTAGACCATTTTCGATACTATCGCAAATAGTTCACCAAAAACTGTTGCCACAAAAATATATCAGCCTACTACTGTCATACTTAATCATTAAATATAAAAAATAAATAACCTCAATGTTGTTTACTCAAAGTTTCAATTAAAGTAAAATAAGCAAATGGAAAAATGTCAACATCGACAAGAATAAATATAGAGGCAACCCTACAAAAGGAAGAAACTTGAGAGAAAATAGAAACTAAGAAAGAGTAATGAGTCTAATTAATATCAACTCGACAAAGTTTACAAGTTACTTTTAGGGGATACACATTTATATATACATATATACAAAGCAAATGAGCTAATGAAAATGAAAAATGTTAGCAAAAGTTAAAAAGAAATACTATAAATTAAAGACTGGTAATAAACATAAAAATTCACGACAGCTTCATTTATTTCAAATACGAAAAAAAAATACATATATATAAAGAAGACATTAAAGAGATTTGTTAATGTAGGACTGGTGTGAAAATGACAACAGCAAAAAAAAAATTTTCTACTGCATCTTAATTTGTCACGGAAAACTTTTGATAAATTATCTTTCAATTTTATTTCACACTTGCGTTCACAGTTTCAAAGAAAAAATGGTGAAATATAAAAAAAATAGGGGCGTTTTTTTATTGTTACTTAAACAAGTGCTGGGTCAAAAAAAGATTTATATATTTATTATTTATCACAATAACGAACAAAGAAGAGGAAGAAAAATGAATAGTGTTATTTGTAGTGCACAGTAATAAATAAAGTAACACAAGTTTGAATGGTAATTGTGTTGAGTAAGAGTGGAGCGTCGCTAAATAGTTAAGTCTTGTTGATTGAGGTAAAATTGACACAACTGAGAAACGCATACAATAAACAATAATGATAATGATAACAACAATGGACAAGAGACTAGAAAATAGACTGAAGGAATAGCATAGAGAGAGAGAGAGAGAGAGAGGAGACGGCAGACAGTAGACGATGAACAAGAATGATAGAATGACAAATGAAACAATCACGGCAAACAATAGTTACGACAAGTGCCAGTTATTATTTATTGCATCACATTAAAGTAACTTGCTGTGATTGCGTGACGATAAATTTAATATTCAAATTTAATAATAACACACTTGACTAATTTTTTAGTTAATTGAAAACTGTAATCTATTTATAATTATACTGCGCGACGGAAGAACGCTTATCTAAATCGTAATCTATCAGTTTATTGTACACTCCATGTCTTGACTACGGCTGATTTTCATCACGTTTTAGTTCCAAGGTGATAATTATTGTGTGAGCAATTAATATCTTTTTGCAGCGTTAATATATAAACAGGGTAATTTTATTTTTTATTTTCGCGAGAAAAATAATTTTCTGTCAGTTGGAAAAATATTTTTGGGCTAAAAGGCATCGTTGCAAATTCATTTTAGGGTTGAAAAAAAAAATTACCACTAACTAGAGTTTATAAAAAATTTTAAATTAATACCGCGGGAAATTAAAAGTAAATTTGAATAAAATATTTAACTGAATGTAACAATAAATTTCTAATGAAAGATGAATAAGCTAAAAATGAATTAAACGGAAAAGTAAGAGTGGGTATGAAAATAAAAAATAATAACGGCGAAATATATATATATGTATATATATATGTAGTTGAAAGTAATCGTTAGATTATTGTCACGAGGCTTCACGGTTATGGATATTTTGAAACTCACTTGATTTTGATGCCCAATGTGAATCCGCAGAATTACACATAAGCACACGCACACATGTGCAAATTTACCCAAATACACACACACACAAACACACAGCCACTACTACACCCTTGGATAGAGTTAATGGTAATTGCTGATGTGCTACATGAGAATAATTACTCCCATGTATATATATATATATATATATATGGATACGTACCACTAGGATATTATTAATTTTCTCGCGATAAATAACTGATGACTGTTTTATTTCTAATAAAATAAAACGTTTTATACACAACAGGCAAATTAACAATAATTTCCATTAACTGATGAACACTTTAGTCATTTTGAATTTATTCTTCCAATAGATTCAATTCAATTATTTATATTTTTTAATTATTGTTCAATAACACCATTCATTGTTAATAATTGAAGTTGTTTAGACGTCTATTCATTTAGTTGCCGTATCAGTAGATGGAAAAACCAATTAGTAAGTTGTGGAAAAATATATAAAGATAATTATTGTATATTGCACTTTGATTCTTTGAAGTATTCAAAAAAGGATGATCAGTCCATAATTATGTATTATTAAATTGATTGAGCGTGATAGCTTCATTCTTATTATAAATGATTCATTTTCATCGAAAATTTTCCAATTTATTCAAAATCTTTTCAGAGAAATTTTTTATTTACAAAGTTATCAGGAGTACAAAATAAAAATTACTAAAAGGGTAACCGCTAAAGTTCAAATTTACAAAAGTTCAAATTGTCAAGTTCAAAGTGTAAAAGTTAAAATTTTCAAAGTTTTTTAGGTATGGAACCAATAGTGATCATGACCATACTTCTATTTTATTCTGTGAACTTTTTGAAAGGCAAGCAAAAATTTTGAAATATTCTTTTGATCATTATGTTAAAATTTATGATTTTTAATGCCGAGACACCGACCTAAAGACTTTAAGCTTCAATTTGCTCTTTTTTATTCCTCTAAGGCCATTTATCACAAAGTTACAACCTGTTGAAAATCACTTAAAAATTATTCTTTCATCCTTTAATTTTAGCGACGCATTTTAAAGTTCAAAAATTATTGAGCGAAAAAAAAATTATTAATCATCTTGACTTTCGATGAGGGTTCCAAATTGCGTAAAACTGAAAAATTTTCATAAGAGATTGAAAAAAAATAAATTGATCAGTTTTTTTCAGTCACCCTATTGTAGATTTATGGGAATCGTTTATTATATATATTGCAGGAAATGTACCCAAAGTATAAGGACCATTCCCGTAATGTATAGACACCATTTCCATAATATACTAAAGTAAACCGATTTAAAACTTAGACAGTCTTGTTTATCAGAATATTCTCTATAATAGAATACTTTAAAAACAATTTATCATGCAATATAAACCGTTCACTTCAACGTAGCCTACAAAGCTCCGCAGTAGCCGTTCAAATATTTTTATTGTTTTGATAAATTTAGAAGTAGCCACTAAAAAATTTCAACTCCAATAGATATATAAAGAAGACAGGGGCAAAACGGGCTAGGGGTTCAAAATATGTCACCCCTTGAATTTTTTTTCAAAGATTCCAAAATTTTTGTGAATATACTTGAATATAAATTTGAATTTTTTTTTTTGAACTTTTCCAAAAATCAAAAGTAAAAATTTTTTTTTTATTCATTTCGAATATCATTAAAAAAAAAAAAGGTTTAATGTACTTGAGTCCTAGAAAACTTAGTATGTCCTTACTCCCCCCCCCCCCATACATAGAAAATGAATACAAACAACATTTGAATAAATGAAATTGAGTAAAATTTTTCGCATTATGGTCGACTGGAAATGTCACTCGGCGGTTTTTCCCATCTCTCCCTGTCTTTCTACACCCTTTTTAAACTTTCCCGCCTCTGTCACTCCCACAACAATCTACATAGACATAAATACATCATACATAATACATTATACATACACAGATATCCCTTAGCTACAGACATTAACGTATGGGGAATTAAAATAATAGTAATTTCACGAGCACATGACACAGATAGAGCAACACATTGTAACTTTAACTGCCACTCTACCCAATGATAACCATGTCGGTGATGACAACGATGTTACTACTTATAACTACTGTTGGTGGTGCTGTCGTTATATAACGAGCAAATGTATAACTTTAACAATGAAATGATATGAGTTTTCCTACCCACCACTCGGCACTCGCTACAAACTATGGGACGTTAAAGTTTTCTGGGTATGCGATATACATTTATGTCTAAAGAGATACTTTTAACTCAACTATGTGTTCTACTACCGGGCATACTTTGACAATTGCGTTACAAAGAACACTATGGACACATAGTTTATTAGTTATCCAACAATTGCAGTCTATATATACATATATATATGTAATATTGATGGAGATATAGATGTAGGTAGTCAAATAAAACGTTTTTTTTTTTTTTTTTCATTCAAGACAACTTTCCAGTGGCTTCGGTATCAATTTCAATGTACATTATACTTGTCTGGCAACACCCCAATTGACAGTTTTATGGAAATTTTATCATACTACAGAATCCCTCCGATCCCTCTGAACAAGCCTGGGTTATGTTTTTTTTGTTCATTTTAGTTTTTTTCGATCGAAAATGGGCTAGATGGTGGGACGTTACTCGCATACTGTTCAACGGTTTAGAAATGTGGGAATATTGATGGGCTAACTTTGTCATAAAGTTTGTTTTGTGGTAATTGAATGACGACAGTGTGTAACCTATTAAACTTTGTTATCATTGGAAAATTATTTTAAATAAATTAGCGCCTTTATTTTTTAGGTTAACTAGTTTTTTAATAGAAAATAACATTTACTCTTCGCAGCTATTTTACGATACTGAATTTTAATTTTTAAATATTTAGTCGCACAAGGAAAGGGGCAAAGTCGACGTTAACAATTTTTTTTCGTTACATTGAGACAGTGCAGACGTTAAGGGGTAATTCGGGAAAAATGTTAGCACTTAAAAGTAGAGAACGATAACGTCTCTAGGATATCTCTAGGATTTCTTTCCGATAGTGAGGCTAAGGTGAAAAAAAACTAATCGAGCTGTTATGAAAAATAAAAAATATAATTATAAATCAGTGGATCGATAGAAAACGAGTAAAATTGAGTTTTATAAATCGGAAGATCACTTTAGTCTGGCTAGAGTGAAAATGTGGGGGCATTAGGTAGTTTTAGATGAGAAAGTTGAGGGCAAAGACGTCTTATTCGTCGGACTATTAATTCGCACTGTTCGTCGAGCACTATTATTTATAGCCCGTAGAGACGCGAGTAGATTGTACCATCCAGTTAGATATATATATATATATATATATATATATATATATATATATATATATATGTATACAGTAAAATGGAAGCTCGTTGCAAAGAGAAAGGCAGAGTGAGTAGAAGCTTAAGGGAGAGAGTTGAACTAATGGACTAAAGTATAGATGAGGAAGTGGGAGAAGAGGAAAAGTGCATCAGTGAAATCCTCAAGACGCGAGCTTTTCGATTTTACGATGTATACGATCGACCGATCGATCGATTCGACGAACGAACGTTTCCAAGCTCAAGTCATCGAGCTTTGGAGCCGTGGAGCTTGAGAGCGATTTGGATGGCGCGATGGCAGGCGTGAGAGTAAAGCGAAGGAGTATACTGAGAGGATGAATGAATCGGGTGTGCAGTAACTGACGGGTTGAATCCTCTCTCGCTGACTATCGGCAATCTCGATTAACTGCAGCTCCGATAAACGAAATGTCTCTTTTCTCTCTTTCTCTCTTTTTCTAATTCTCGTCGTTTGCTAACGTCGCTATTTCATTAAAACTCATCTCTGTCACTTTTCCATTTATTAATCTATGCATAAAAAAAAAATTTATCACGGTTTTGTCATGGAAAAATATATGATTTAGTGATTTTAATTTTCGCGGTAGTCTAAAAAATTTTATACTTTTTAAAGTTTCTGTTAAAAAATTAAAATTATGACTAAACTATCACAGATATGACAAAAATGTATGAAAACAATTCAGTAGCTACGTAAATTTTCTACAAAAAAGGTCTAATGAAATTTTCACATAAATCTAATTATTTCGACGCAAATACAATTTTAAGTGAAACATAAATTTAAGCACATTAGTCTTGAATAAATTAATCCCTTGTTTATTTTCTCTATAACTTTTAAACTATCAAAGATACGTTAATTAACTTCCTAATCTTTCTTATAGGAAATTAAATTTCCTACAATTTTTGTTTCAAGCTTTTCTTTCTAAAACCTGTAGTTTCGCGCCAAATCCGATTTCAAAATAAATTGCCACTTTCCCACTTTAAGTAAATGTCATTTTAATTTTTAAATATATAAAAGATTTAGCCAACTTGCCCCATTATTTTTCAATGCCGGTAATTAACTTTATGTAAAAAATAAAGCAGAGAAAATTTAATAACAAAATTTTTTTTTTTTACATTCATTCGGTTTACTGAAAATGAAAAAGCGTTAAAAAATTTTTATATTTTTTTTTTTATTAACGTCTCGTGTATTATGTCACTTAACTCATCAACGACGCGAAAATTTTTCTCCAGCAACGGCAGCGGCAGTGTCGTGTTGAGAATGTGGCGCCACGTAAAAAGAGATCGACGTCCCGGTTCGTTACTTTCGTTTCTCTCGTAAAGCGTATAAATTAAAGGGGAACAACGTGTACGCCGGTTGTGCACGAGCACTTTTCCTCATCGCGTGCTTCATCAGAGATGTCCGTGGTTATTTTTTTTCTTATTTTTTCCCTCTACCCTCTCCCTCCTTTCAAAGAAAATAAAAGTTTAAGTCAGTTCGCCACTAACCGCCGTAATTTATTTTCCACACTTTTTTAAATTTATATAAATACATATATACAGATTTATATTAAATTCATCCTTTACTACCCCTATCAATGCAATGTCAGGTGCAATTTAATCCTAACTCAGTACGTTCGACAACTAATTGTAACTTTTACCCACTATGGGTATAATAATTGAATCGCAACTCTCGAAATTTACTCTCTCTCGTTCGTCTTCAACCAATTGCTTCGTCAATCTCAAGTTTAATCGACCGGATGTCGACGTAAATCAGCTAAAACCCGACCATACTATAAATAACCTGAATAATTAATAATAAATAATTCAAAAATAAATCTATCTGCAGAGCTCGAATCAAATTTTTTTAATATTTTCAAAAATTTCAATCGTTCACGTTTTTTTTTAAATTCGAATTATACTTCAATCTCTCATATTAATATTCGAACTGATTCAAATAATTCGTCATTAAAAATTCCAGGCCCGAAAAAAATTAGTATTCTAAAAATCAATAATTAAAATTCCAAGAAAAAAAAAAAGCGTTTTACAACTCAAGTACTATAAATTCATCTCGAGTACTTATGACGTCACACATTGCCCTCTCAAGTCTCCTTACTATCCTACATTTCGTTCGTTACGTATATACATCAGCACTGCAATTTTATCTCCTCTTTCATCCTCTCGTCTGGTCTCTCATTCGTCGATCTCTTGTGCTCTTATTTAGAAAAAGAATCCTCAGTCTTGTACTATAGGTCGATATAACCACCCCACGCTACCACTAGGGTGCGCAAGCGTCTCTTTACCCCCCCCCCCCCTCTCCCACCTCTCTACACACTTTTACATAAATATATCCTTACTGTACTCGTATCTTTTCTACTCTTATCCTAACCCTTTTTTCAAATATATATAAATATATATCACTATTATTTGATTTTTTAAATTTCCAGCAGAACTAATCTCGGAAATAAATTATCAGAAATTGACTAAAAAATATTTAATTTATTGTTTCAAATTTATAATATATCTTTATATATATAAGTATATATATTGTATGTTAGTGACTAAAAACAACTACAGTAATTAATAAATTATTCACGTGTTTATTAGAATAAAACAAAGCTGCCAGCGGAGAATTTTCCTCGACTGTAAACGGATGACCATAACCTCTCAAAATTGAACACATTCACGATATTATATATAATCGACAATACTGAGCGCATGCATTTTAACATATTAGGCGCGTGCGTCCAAGAACTAACCCTCAACCCCCTCCCACCCCCACCCTACTCGCGTTTCTCTTCCGGGGGAGTATGACGTCACAAGGGCGGGGTCCTTGTTAGCATTACTCTGGCCAATGCTCTATATATTTTATATCTGTATATACATAAATATTTATAGATATATATGTAGTTTAAATTCACACATGTTAAAATAATTTATATGTATATATATATTGAATAACTTATATACACTCGTAGTTGGCTTACTCGGTTCTATGTTCTATTATTTATTCTATATAGCGGCAAGCAACACGTGGGAGCCGTTTCAGCGGCATTTTTTTTCATAATAAAAAAAATAAAAAATTGCGTTTGAGATTTTTAATAATTGACTACATATTGAAAAGTTTTTTTTAAATTCAATCATTATTTTTATTTAAATTCAACGTCAGCTGACGGTTGATAATAAATAAATTGAGATTTTAAGTGCACGTTTGGTTGATTTATTTTTTTTTATTGAGATATTTATATTTTAATGTCATGCAAGACGTCATTATTGTTGTGATTCTGCAAATAGGTTTGCATTTAAATATCACGTGTATTGTATAGAATTTTTTTTTTTTTTCATTAAATTATGTTAAAAGATATCGTTTTCATTAGGAGTAAGGACTTTCAGATCCTGTATTCTGGAGATCGTTAATATAAATAAGAAAATAATTGTTGAATAGATAATAATATTGAATACACAAAAAAAAAAATGATTTCCTGACGAAAAAAATTTTTACTTGCCTGAAAAAATTTTTCCCATAATAAATTAAAAGCTAAAAATTTATTTGAAGCGAAAAAAAAATTATTGCGCCAAAAAATCCTTTCTTTATAAATAATAAATTTTTACCCTGTCTAATAAAATTATTTTTCACAACATTTCTTTCACTTAAATTTATGTTTACTACACAATATTATTACCATAAATAAATATTCACATTTTTAATTTATTATTTAAAAATAATTCAACGCCCCAAGTCATAAATTAATTCAAAAAAAAAAAAAAGACAAAATATTTACATTTTATGAAATAAAAATATTCTCGCACTTAATTTTATACCATTAAATTATATAAAAAAATATATACAGCTATAAATATTTAACCCCAACATCGATGAATAAATGATCGAACTCAACAATTATTTTCTTCACAAAATCGCAGCCGTAATAAAAAAAAATAAACGGCAGAGAATTCTGTCACCAGTGGATGAAAAATTAAAAAAAATCCTCAGTCCACAGAAGTGGATTTCCCTCGGACTACGCCAGTGCGATACCATATGCATAAAAAATAAATAAAAAACAGACCAGAAAAAAAAAAAACATAAATATGAACAAGAACACAAGATGTAGCGTAACACTGTCGATGCATTAAATATTTCAGTATTCATACGCATGTAGACAATAATAAATGTGTTAGTGCAGGTAAATATAAAAAGGCGGACATATCTAGCAGCACTCAGGGTACTTTTTACCATCATATTCATCAACTTGTATTTACATAACACAGTATTACATTTTTGCCACGTTCTCTCTTGATGCATATGCCTCAAACTCGATACGACCCATATCAGCCTGAGGAGGTGCAGTTACTAACTGTACATACATTATACACACACATTCATATATATATATATATATATATAGAGCAACAACAACCAATAAACTTTGTTCATATAATATATGGTACATGAACATCCCCCGACTTTACACGCGAATTTTGCTTTCAACTTGCAATTATATCTTCAATTATGCACAGGCTGAGCGTGAAATCTCCCGTGGATTATCTGTATGTATATATACTTATATGTATGTGCGTGAAAAAATATGATAGTGTAAATAAAATAAAAACAAAAAATGTTTATTGCGCGTATTGAAGTTTTTTGATGAAAGGTAAATATGGATGTCAAAATCGATGATAAATGACAGATTTCGAATACAATGTACCCCATACTGTGACGTGATATTACAGTTTTTATTTTTTATTTACTGTTGAATATGAGGATCGGAAACATACATATATATATATATATAATATGAAATGGATTTTCGGGCGATAGCTAGTTCGTGGATAAATTTTTTGTCAAGGGAGGAATAGGTGACCTTGGGGTAAAATAGGTACCAAAGGGGCAACATGGGCCACCAATTAGATTTAATTGAAATTAAATTTTATCAATTTTTCGGGTCATATTTTTATTAAACTTTTTTTTCAGGACTAAATAGAAAAAATACGCACTATTGAAATTTTTTCTTAGGCCCCTCCCCTCCTTTCTGTTATAAGATATATAAAATATCCATATTTAAGGTATCGATTTTGTGCAAAAGATGTTTCGAGTTTTAAATGGCCATAAATAGTGATGCGATCAGTTTTATCAATTTTGCGGGTATGTTTACATACATATATATTCCCCGGAAATTGGTAAACCATTTTGACACTTTAACTTGGATGTCTACGGCATCTGTCTAATGGCTGTTAAAACGGTTTTAACCAACTGATAAATCCGATAATATAGCAGTTAATTTATTGTTTCAATTTTAGTTTCGGTGAGTTTCAATAAAATCACTTATAAACCTGTAATTGCATTTAGTTCACTCGATGCAATAATTCACCATTTCTGCTAAAAAAAATCATCAATTAAGCGCATCATTATAATTTTCATTTTTACAATAATTAGAGAATAGGCGAACAAAATTTACCTCATCACGCGATAAAAATTGGCCTGTCATTAATATCAGATAATATTACTTTGTTTAAAAAATTCCACAATATTTTCCATAAAATTTTTGTTAGTGAAAATTTACAAAATTTTATTCTCTACCGAATTTGATGAATAAGCAAAAAATTAAAACTAAAAAATTTAATTTACCGCGGCCCTTTTCGTGCTTCAGAAATAAAAAAATTAGGTAAACTTTTTTACAAAGATTAAAGAGAGAACTCGATCTAGTTTTTTTTAATAAGTTAACTTCCAACGGATTGCTATTCAGTAAAAAAAAAAAAAAAAAAAAAAAAAAAAAAAAAAAAAAAAAAACAATTTTTTTTTTATTCATACTGAATTCACTGTACTGTATACTTTCAGATTGCTACAATTTTCTATATTCGTTTTCTCTAGCTACATGTATCGTCTATATATACATACATACTTAAAAGTATACACATATAAATGTATAACTTCAGTTGAGTATATGCGTGAGTGATTCTGATTTTGGATAGTAAGTTGAAACGTTACGATGAGTTTTCACAATGGGCTGGTCTGTTATCTCAACATACGTGGGACAGCTAAACGCTAAGAAGTTTCTTAACTAGTTCCTCTAACCGCTGGACTTGTTACGCTTGCGCATTCTTTATGCACTATATATATTTATAGTTATAGATATAGATGTGTAGGTGTAGGCGTGAGTTCTTTAACAACTAGAGATGGTATTTGTACCAAGTTCATTTATGTGACAAACTAAAGTTAAACTTTATTTCTATTTACTCACTTATATACGTCCATGAATTGTTGTACTTTATAAATTGAATTAAATAATAATAATAATAATTATAAATAATGTCGTTATCAGTGTAATTTAAAATATACTTAACGGGGTGGGTTTTTAATGAAAAGGGTCTTCGCGAGATGATAAAGCGCTAAAAAGAGGTCTACCCTCGAATACTCTAGAGCCAATGATGAGAATAAAAAACAAAGGGCCAAGTAGGAGGAGCATGGGGTAAGTGAGGTTTGCCAAGCTGACAATGTTCGATTAAGAGACATTACTTGAGAGCAGAAGCTCCAACACAGACAGGCACCACTATAATTTTAATAGGGGCTAACTGAATATATGAAAATATAAAAAATATAAAGTTTTACGAAATATGAATAACAACCCAAGTTTAAATTTAGAGGCTATGTATCCCTCTGGTTTGAAATAAAACCGATTTAGAGCACTGTAAGCCGCCTTAGCTCTTATAGAATACATTGAACCTCAGGTTCCACCATTTACTATTAGGTACTATTCTATTTTGAACCGCTAAGTCCAACATTCAAAATTAAAACCGACTATTGTTCCCTTGAACCCCATAATAAATTTAGATAAAAAAGTCACACTTGCAATCGTCCAAATGCTAACTAAATGAGAGTCTTAGGATTTTCTATTGCTGATAGAAAATTACATCCGAACAAATTAAACCCAAAGACTGAGGAAAAGTCAGCTAAAATTATGTAGCATCAGGTAAGGAAGAATCAACCGCAATACCCGGAGGCCACCATAATCTCACATAAACTCGTAAGGCTATCATTTGCCGTAATCTTACGATCTCTTTTCTATGAATATATAATAACTCGGCTTGGTCTTTATCTTGCTATTATTATTTACATTCCTCCAGTAACTTAAATAGAATATTTTGAAAATCTCCCGAAAAATTAATAACACTGAATTTGCCACAAATTTGAGACAATTCTAACCTTGAGTTGCTTTTGTAACTTCCAAAAAATTCAAGTTACAAAATCTCCAGACCTCGTATGCCAGAATATTTTTTACACAAAAAGGGATAAAACAAGAGGATTTCAGACAAAAGTGGTTGGCTTCTCGAGCCGAAGGCAAGTGCTGCCATCACCCGAGTACGAAAGACGTGGTTCAGCTCGAAAAATATTTTATTTTGCACAATCTGACAATTTAAAATATTTATATTGTAATTATATGTAAAATTGCGAGCAAGAGACCCGAGAAGAGCGTCAGTGCAGGCTGAGGGGAGGATACCAGTGAACCTGGGTGCAGTTTCGCTGTGGGAGTAAGCGAGTATATGTATAGATGTACATACATATAGTATTATATTGTGGTATTGTAGCTGACGACATCGCTGTATCGGCATGACAGCATGACCTACAGAGTGGAGTCTCTTTACTGGGTAATGCCTTGATACTTGAACGACCCTCTCAGCACTCCCTGTACTGACTACTTGCACACTCTACTTCGTGACTACCGGCTTTAAGGCTGGGCCATTCTTCATCAGACACTACATAACTCGACGGACGACGACCACTCGAGGTATGCAGTGGGACACCAATATTTAACAGATCCACATTCGACAGAACCATCACGTTCTGATTAAGACAATTACTTGCCGGGTTTTTTATTTTTATTTTATTACAAAGGTCAGTGGACTAGGATCCTGGTTTTTTTATTCAGAAGGATTACCGTAGACAATAAACAGTCGCAAGAGTATTCAATTATTTATCGACGGTAATTTTTTATAAAACTGGAACTTCCAAGGGAGTTTTAATTTTTCTTTTGATATGTAGATCTTGGAAATTTTGAGTTTTTCAGGCTTAATATGTTTCAAAGGTCTAGTGAGTAAATATAAAGAAATAATAAAATGTTAGTAAATTTATTTCGGTGCGTAAACCGATTGAGCTGAAAATTTGATATGTTTTCTTTGTACCTAAAAGCTTTGGGGATAAATGTCGAGTTATAGAATATCATGAAATCATAAAAAAAAGTTTCTAGTTATGACATCGACCGGAAAATAATGAAAATACATATTTCATTTTTTATATGCTTATAATAAAATTATGCTCATTTAGTCCATTTGTCAAAAAGTTATGAGCGAAACAACAAAACAAAAAAAAAACATCTATAACTACTTGTACAACATCTTTCGACTGAAAAACAAACTCCCTATGCGGAGTGATTTTTTTTAAAAATCCGGAACTTCGAGTAATTTAAATAAAATCCGAATTCGACCCGATTTTTTACACTCTACTCGATACAAAAAAATAAAAAAGTGAACTTTTCCAAGCTGTCTAATTTAATGTTCTCCATTTACTTATAAAATGACTAGTTTGTTTGTCGTGATTTGTGAATTCCTTCTTTAGCGAGTCATTTTACCCCTACCCTATCTTAAAATTAAATTCCGAGTATCGGAATAATTACCAACTTTCAATAGGGCTTGAATTACAATCTAAATTTAATATCTCTAATCTATATTTCCCAGTGAACTTTACCAATTATTTTTCTTCATTAGGGTTAAAATATAATTAATAATAACAAAAAAAAAAAAAAAAAAAAAAAAAAAATAATAATAATTATAATAAACAAATCCCAGAGTAGAATTTCCCAAAAAAGGGCCATTAGCCCTCTCCCTTTTCACTCCAGTCATTAAGACAATCCCAAAGCGATAAAAAACCTAAGAAAATTTCCATAAACCAAAGTTTAATAACAAAAATAATTATTTAATCATTATATCCCAGTGGCCCAGTTACAAACTCGTTAAACAAAACGAGGCAACTATGTCGATGGTCAAAAGTCGACTGTCCTCACAATGCACGCACTTTTCGTCCTTTTTTCATCTCCATCCTCGACCCCCACACCCTGGCATCCTCGCACCCCAACCCCAACCATCTTTTACTCTACACAAAAGCACAGATAGTGCGCGCCATGCGCTACGCTTGCGCCCTAACCAGACTGAGCCGTCGCCGCGGCTACGTCGGTCGGTCGGTCGCACGACGTCGAGGACTCGCGCGAACGTCGACGCCTCCAGTCAGCCTTCAGCGAGCCAAAGCTCTTTAATCTTAAACTTTTATCTCGCTCTCTCGGCAATTTATAAACTTGCCCAAGTCGGTTGACACCCAAGTAAACAAACAACTTAAATTAATTAATAATTAAATATAACTCGTGCGATTTCACAGAGTCAGTATTTAATTTTCACACTTCCTTCATCTTCAAGTAAACCTTCAATTTATTTATTTTAATTAAAGACCTCAAATTATCATCACTAAATTTTTCAAATTATTTATTCAAGTGGTCAAAATTTTTTTTCATTTTATTTTTTTTTTTTTTGTATGTTTTATCTTAAATTATATTCGTCCAACCTGTCGAATTGACTTGGACCGAGTACTCATCAGTTCAGTGACACAGACATAATAAATTAATTAAAATAATAATCGATATTATTAATTGTGAGGTGATTTTATTTGAAATAAAAAAAAAAAAAAAAAGAAATCCTAAACTTTTATGTGGGCCAACAATGCAAGTTGAGTGCACCCGCGACACGCGACTTGACGCACGTTAGCTGTGAAAAATAATAAAATAATTAATTTGTATAAAGTGAAGTGAATTATTTAATTATTTAATAATTAATTTGAGGCGTTGAATTAAAGACAATAAATAATAAATAAAAAAAAAAAAAAAAAAAAAAAAAAAAACTAAATATTTTTTGATAAAAAAAAAAGAGGACAGTACGTTCTCTCGTCGTCGTCGTGCGATGCTCGAGGCTGAAGTAGTGACACGTATAAGACGTGAGTCCGCACGTTTCAAGAGGTAGCACCACGAAAGATCACTAGCTAATCAGCTGCTCTTATTATTATCACTGTTACGTAATTCACGGCCAAGGCGACGACGACGACGACGACGAAGACGAAAGACAACAAAATTTATTCTTCTGTTCAATAATATTTATAAAACTATATAAACATACCCGTCAATTATTTATTTATCACTTTTATTTTTGTCTTATCAATCGCTGATAAAAAAAAAATTAATCCGGACAATTCACTCGTAAACAAACCGTCGATTTTTCGTGAAATGTCATAAACTGAAATTAAATATCAGACGTAAAAAAAAAAGAAAAAAATCGAAATTCAAATTTCGATTTAAATAAAAATTAAATGACTATTTGATACAGTGATTTAAATGAATACTGTGTAAATAAAGTGTACAGTTTAATAAATAATTAATTAAGTGCGTGGCTCATTTCCCTTAATCCTTATCTTCAAATGATTGTCATTGACTTTTATAAAATAATTATAAATTAAAAAAAAATAATATTTAAAGTAGACGTAAAACGAGAGCAGGCAGGAGTAAATTCCTTCGTGGAGTTACAAGATCAAATAATAAATAATTAATTAATTATTAATAAAGTTAAGATCTATTATTTGTTATATTGTTGTAGAATATTAATATTAAAATTATAATAATAATAATAATAATAAACAGGTCGGAGAGTACGGGTGACTAGCCTTCTTAGAGCCTATATGATAATAAATTTATCATCGGCGTCATTAGCACGGCACTCAATTGTTATAAAAAAAATTTATTTAATAAGGAAGGATAAATAATTAGGCGAGGTAAATTTATTTGCAAAATAAAGGGGAAATTTTGGAGAATATAAAAAATATATGAGCTGGTTAATCAATTGATAGACAGCTTAATGAAGTAGAAGGATAATTTTAATAAAAAAGATATTAAATATATCAGTTCCTCTTTGTTTTATCCCAGAGCCTCTATTTTCACTCACTCACTGAGGGAGTTCACTAACGCGAGCGATAAGGAGCTGATTAAAGAAAACCCAAACTCGCCTTTAATTATTTTTATCCCTCCTTCTCCTCCTCCTCCGTCTCGTTTTAAAAACGGCCCCACATTTTGTAACCTCACTGAGCTGGGCTGACGGAGTTCGGGGACCAATTTAATAGCACGCAGTTTTTCAATTATTATTTGCTTGTCAATTTTATTATAAATATATTCAATTAGTATATCATATATAGTAATTATAATTACATATACATATATATATATTTATTAAATAGCGTGCAATATAATTGTCACAGTAGTCTATTTATTTTGTATATATTTAATATTCCAAGTCTTATTGTAATCCCACTGGGCCGTTACAAAACGCACAATACGAGCAATAAATTTAAAATTTAAAAAATTGCTAAATAATTTAAAAAAAAAAAAATCTATATTAATAAAATAATATAAGTAATAAATATAAAGACCGTCCAAAATAAAATCAGTAAATTAAAAAATAAAAGTGAAAAGAGTGTAACGAAAAAAAAAAAGGAAAGGATTAATAAATGTGTAGGCGATGAGGCCATCCTGAATCGGGCATGTTGGCCCTGGCCTCACCGAGATGCTACGAGAGGTATCAAAGTCTAGACAACGACGAGGTAAAGATATACATTACAAAGTACGTAGACGAGGAACTTTATCAGAAGAGTTCAGTAAAAGGGATAATAGTATCAGTGTCTTGGATAGTAACATTTATGTTTTTACTACTGTCTCCTGCGGCGTGTTTACCGTTGACTCAAAGCACCCTGAGCTCAACGATACCGACGACGTTGGATCCGATGACGGAAACAACAAGTGGATCACATATAACGTGGATACGATAGCAAAAGCTTGGGTCGAAGGTGCAAGTCATGCCGGGCTACGAGGGCGCGGTGATTAACGTCATCAGCGCCAGTAATAGTCTGGCGTCGACGAGCATCTTCGAGGTTAACATGAATAACACTACGTCTGTTACTTATGATTCGTCTCCATCAAACAGTAGTAATATTTATACTGTCATTACGCCATCATACGAGTCGACGACATCCGTAATTTCGTCCTCGACTTCGGAGGAACAGGAACGAGAAGTTGAACAAGTTGAAAGAGGAGAAGAAGAAGAGGAAGGAGAGGAGACAATTACAGACTTAAATATTTGTAGTGGCTGTCTATTTAAGCAAACAAGACTTGAAGAAGAGGAGGAAGAAGACGAAGGTTATGCGTCAGGGGATGAGTCCAATGATTTGATAGATCGTGAGAGCGAAAAAATAAATGTTGATTTAATTGAAGAGGAATTTAAGGACACTGGGTTACTATTCAGTTCCGAGGAGGATTTTATCACAATGGACGAGTTAAATGGTAGTTATTTAAACAAAAGTTATGAGGAGTTTAGTATAAATGATAATAATACCAGAGATGACAACGAAACTTATATCGAAGGTCTGTATCCGTCGGGCTACAGCCTGGTACAGATAATATTCGCCTCGATTGCGGCGACGATACTCATGATTATTGTCGTCGTTGGCAATATGCTCGTAATAATAGCAATCGCGACTGAAAAGGCGCTCAAGAACATACAGAATTGGTTCATCGCGAGTCTGGCGGTTGCTGATTTTTTTTTGGGCCTTATAATAATGCCCTTTTCGTTGGCCAACGAGATAATGGGCTACTGGATATTTGGGTACTGGTGGTGTGATATTTACTCGGCGATGGACGTGCTACTGTGCACCGCGAGTATTATGAATCTGTGTTTGATAAGCTTGGATAGATACTGGAGCATTACCCAGGCTGTTAAGTATCTCAAGAAACGGACTCCGGCAAGGGCCTTTTTTATGATTACGCTTGTTTGGATTCTCTCTGCGCTTATTTGCATACCACCGCTTTTGGGCTGGAAAAGACCCAGTCCTGAAGAGGAGTTTCCCAAGTGCAAGGTAATTTTATTCTATCAATAATTCATTTTCTCATTTTAATTACTCTACATAATTTTATTTCACTGACCGGATAAATTTTCCGCCCCCCCCCCCTGAATATTTTCTAAGCGACTGAAAATTTACTAAACTTAGGAAACTTGCTGATAAATAGTAAAAAAATTCTACTTTTAAAAATTCCCGGAACAAATTTCGGGAAAATTTTTTTCCACTACTTCTATCAATTACTTTGATATATATAATTTTCTTTTTGAAAATTACTGTCACCTGAAAAACGTCAGCCTCGATGTAAAAACTGAAATTTTAAAAAACAACAATAATAAATAATCCTTATTTCCATTTCCGCTTTTCTTTTTCTTGGAGTAAGAAAGAATTTCATAAAATATTCAAATATCTTTTATACTTAAAATCCACCGAAATTTTATTGTGTGCGTTAATGAATGGATTTAAACAAAATTCATATTTATTTATATTCCCCAGAAGAATGAAAATTAATTTTTATTTTTTGAGTATCCGTACATTTATTTCTGTCTACCGAAATTTAAAGTAAATAATAAAAATATTAAATACTTTTTGTCACTTATTTTTTGTTGATATATAAATATATTAATATTCATATAGATGTGAGATTGTTGTGTTGCCTAAAGGTAGAGAAAAATAAAGTAAAAACTGAGCTGTCGGTAACAGCGAGGTATATTATTTTTTACTTTATTGGATTCTTTTGCATCAGTACGTGAAAAAAAGTATATAAACACATTTATGCACACACATCAATATATTTACATGTATATATATTAAAAATATACACTGAAAGTTGACCCATTTTATAAAAGCATACGCTGAGTGAACCAAATACGTATCACCTTGCGTGATAAATTTAATTTCTCTTTTAACTTTTCTCCTTTTAATTCGTTTTACATTTTCTGTCTCTATGCTTGTTCTGAATCCATCTGTTCTACGGATACTATTGACAAAAAATATTATTTTGGTCATTCAAATTATTATACATCGAGCCGCAGGTACTGCCGGAAAATAATTTTGCTACAGATCCAAGTCCTCGAGGCTGTCAGCGCTGTTCATTTCGATTGTCAGCGACGTCAATCCATTTGCCGACTAAAAAAATACCTAAAGTTTATGGAAACCCGAATCGCGATTGTCACACGCTGGACCGACTCGTTAAAAATTGTCAGATCTACACAAAAAAAATTTGTCGTATTTTTGTTTTAAAAAATTGGAAATGTGACAATTTTCGGATATTGTAATTTTTAATGAGGCCCGGGTCTGGGCTGGTAAAAAATGCCATTCAATAATATTGACATTTTTATTTTATTAATGGGGACAAGGTTTTTGTCCTAATTTCGAAATTAATGGTTCAAATATTTGATATTACGGCGAAAATATTGGTCTTGGAAAAAAATTTTTCAAACTAAAGTTGTATGAAATTTAATTTCATACAAAAAATGTCTCTTATGATTTTCTTGTACGACCAATATTTTCACCGTAATTTCGAAATTGGGATTCATAATGAGTGATTCAAATTTTTGGTAATTATCAAAGTATTGATTTTGACATTACGGGGAAAATATTGGTCGTACAAAAAAATCATAGGAGACATTTTTTCTAGAAAATTGAATTCCTTACAACTTTTGTTTGAAAATTTTTTTTATATAGGCAATATTTTCACCGTAATTCCAAAATTAATATTCATAATGAATGATTCAAATTTTTGGTAATTATCAAAGTATTGATTTTGACATTACGGGGAAAATATTGGTCGTACAAAAAAATCATAAGAGACATTTTTTCTAGAAAATTGAATTCCTTACAACTTTTGTTTGAAAAATTTTTTTATACAGGCAATATTTTCACCGTAATTCCAAAATTAATATTCATAATGAATGATTCAAATTTTTATCAATTATAAAATTCTTAATTTTGAAACTACAGCTTTCTTATTAGTCCTGAGGAAAAATCATAAGAGACATTATTTTTGAAAAATTTAATTTGGAACAACTTTTATTTGAAAATTTTTTTTATACGACCAATATTTCCGTCGCAGTATCCAAAATTTGACACCACCAATTATAAATTGTTATTTTCAAATCAAAGCGGACATCCTGGCCCTAGTTATTAATAAAAACGACAATTATTATCAATATTTTCTTTTTTTTGCCCTGCACTCGGGGCAGCTATTACTTAAAATCTACATCGTATAGAATTTTCTTTCATTCGTGATCAATGTTGACTGTAGTTGTGCGCTTAAGTAACTCTTGAAGTTTAATTAAGTAAATTTTCTAAGTACTCGAGTGTACAAATTTAAAGGAAAATATAGAGAAGAGGATAAAGAAGAAGAGGAAGAAGTAAAATTAAGAAGCAGTAGTGGGATAGTTTTATTTAAGAGTTAACATTTTTATCGATTTAAATAAATTAAATATTTAATTAACTTGATAGTTTGATATTTTATTCATCGTTTTAATTATTTGCAAAGCCAAAGTATTATTTTCTGCTGTTGAACTTATGATAAGTCGGCTATTATTAAAATTATTTATCTTAAAATAACAAAACTTTGCTGTTGTTTTATTCAACTTCATGAAAAAGAAAAATAAAAATTTTAACTTACATAAAATTAAATTAATTATTTCGTCATTAAATTAATTACAAGTTAAATGGTGGATTCAACGTTGACTTTAACTACTTCCTATCAAATTTTTTTTCTTACTTCAAATATAAATTTTTATTTTCAAATATCAAATTATAAATTTATAAATTTTGATTTGAAATTTTGTATTTTACCTGTTTGTTGTCAAGTAAAGTCGATACAGTATCGTATCGAAGATACAATACCAATTTTTTTTGGTGTTGCATTGATACACCGCTACAATATTACCATTCTAAGAAGAAGGCAGCGAAGCAGCGAAATAAAAATAAAAAGTACCGGGAGTTGAAAAATAAAAAAAAATATATAGGTTGAAGAATTTTCCATTCCGACGATGTCTCGTATCTTCTTGACAGAACGCAACCTCATTCACAGAGTTGACACTCAGTAGACGTGTCCTCGAACGATTTCCAATTCATCGAGCATCATTTATTGATGCTCATCGTTAATACTCGCAAATATAATAAATCCACTCTAATCCTAATTTTTTTTCTAGTATACAACACATTTGTACCCCCCCCCCTCCCACTCATCACGTAAAAGGATAATAATTTTTGATTTATTTTTCATGAATATAAAATTATTTATAATTAAATTCCACTGACTGAACTAAAGAATCGTCGAGAAAAAATTCAATTAATTGTCTAAGAGGTAAAATGACATCATTTAATAAATTTTTTTATACAAAACTGTTTATGTATTCATAAAAAATGGGCTAAACACCATTTTTAAAAATAATTTTTACCAAAAATTTTAATTGACCACTTTACCCCTTTTTTTTTTTGATCGTGAAAATTTTTCTTTAAAACTGTCGCATTTTACCCCATTTATGAGAGATATATATATTTATCACTTGATATATATATACATATATTTATCACTTAAAATAATATTACCGAAGTTAGCCGACGTCTAATTTTTGAAATTTTTTCAAAACGATAAATTACAAAAAAAAAAAAAAAAAAAATATTTGAAAAAATTGCACAGGTAGTTTTTTAAATTTTCTACATGTGTATTTTTTTATTTTTTTTCTTAAAATAATTTTTCTAACTCAGAAAAAAATATAAAATTTTGGTCTGAGAATGTTAATGCGTTTGACCAAAATAATATTGTTGAATTAAATATACTATTGTAGTGATAAAAAAAAAAAAAAAAAATTTAAAGCTACTTGAAATAAGTAGGATTATCGTTATCACAATATTTGACCCACACACAGACCCATCATATTATATAATATTATTATTATAATCACTCGTCACTCTTTGTTTTTGACTCTATCCCGCGGCTTTCAAGGTTCCCCGGAATATAATAGTCGATTAGATAATTATTTTGAGTGACGGCATTAATACTAATAGTGATAGTTATACCAATAATAGCACGTGACGTTTATTGAATTAAAAGCGCCGTTTAGTAACGAGTTGTAGCTTAAAAAAAATTTCTCAATATTGATGAATTAAGTAAAATAAATTCTGTTTTATTTAAAATAATTTAATACTAAAACTAAAATACTGACTCGTTTGGGATTCCCAGGTTTTTAGATGCTATCGAGGTGCACTATCGTGCACTGGCAGCTCGGGAAATTCTCGGGAATTGGAACGAATTACTTGGCACTTTTTTTACTTTTTTATTCTTTTATATATTTATCTCTCTCGGTCTCTCACGGATAGTGGATTCCAGCTTTCCACGTCCAACTATTCTTTCCCGCATCATTCTGTCTCATCCACTCTCAAGTCTTCCATTTCACTGCTACTATTTTATTTTTTACTTTTATTTTTTTTTTTTACGAGTTACTCGAGTGCGCTTTTTAGCTTCACCAAAATCCCACCTCATGTTCAAGATTATTGATTTCACGCGGTTCACCCTCGAATTTATTTTGATCCCAGTGCAACTAGTTAAAGTCTTTCGGTTATTTGTCAATGAGAAATGTGAAAAATACAACTTAAATTTTTTTAATTTAATAAATTGCTGATATAAATTTTTAAAAAAATTTTTATTCCACCTCTGTGCTTAATTTTTTAAAATACACGCATTAGTATTCAGAAAAAAGAGGAGGGGGAAATTTTGGTCCGTAAAAAAAAATTTCAACTGAGTTTTTTATCCCCAAATAAATACTCAGTATCAATACGACCCTGCTGGAAAAAGTTTTCAATAAGGGGTAAAATGAGCCGGAAATGAAAAAAAAAATTATTCTAATTTTGACTAGATTTGTATTCAAAATTTTCAAAAGCGGATTAAAAATTCCGAATTTTTCGTAAAAAATTTGGATGGCCCATTTTGCCCCACGACATCCATGTTTTTTTGTAATTTTTAATTTACGAAAAATTCTACGGGGTTTGCTTTAATCCCCCCTTCTTACTTGATAATTAATTCTCATGAAAATTCATGAGCAGGATAGGAAAATTTTCCGGATAAGAGATTATGTTTTCCACGAGTTATAAATAACCGAATAACCTTTTATAAATTTTTTTTCTATGGGCATAATTAAAAACTAGAGTTGTTAAGTTCAGTGAACATTAAATAAGTATTTAGTCCAAGGTAATTTCCATATTATAATAAACATGAAGAATTATGTAAAAATAATTAGGTTAGTTGGTTAGGTAAACAAAACAGCTCGGCTGTGTGGGATAGATGCCTTTTGATGTATGAATGACCGGTCAGAAAAAAAGCTAAAGGGCGCGCTGTTGAAAGTTCACCGTTGATAAATAAAGGGCGAAAAAGGAGTAAATGCTCGGCATAGAAAAAAAAAAATATATAAACCAAGGTAAAAAAAAAAATACTCAAGAAAGTATGAGACAAGGAAGGCCATGAATTAGCCGGACATGAAAAACGGCAAGCCAGCTAATCCACCTCCAGGATTTTCATTTTTAAAAAACTTTCGCCGCTCGCATAATTATCAATTATTTTTTTAAAATAAATACTCTAATAAAATTTTTTTTTTTTTGTTACGAAAATTGATTTGATACAAAATTCGAGTTTTTTGTCTCATTTTATTTACTACAGTAATTTTTTATCCTTATTCACGACTAAGGACAATAGAGAAAGAAAAATTATATGTACATATATAGATGTATATATATTGTTAGCATATAAATGGTAGTTGTAGAAAGAATATGAAACCCGTGAGGTATTTTACCCACTCGTATTCAGATACAAAACACCTGAATACGTTTTAATGTTTAAGTGTGCGTTGTTAAATTTATAAGCAGACCATTTACTTGTACAAGTAGACTAGGCAGAGGAGTATGAGTTTGAATCCACGTACACAATCCTTCGGCAACACAATTCCTAGTGTTTTTCCTCGTTGAAAAACAGTCGTGTCCCACTCCCATTATTATGTACAGTCAGCATAGAATTTCCCGAATATAATGTTACAATACGAATATATCTACATATAAATATACATACATAAATTTACAATGTGTGAGTAAACTCTTACTCTTACTATGACTCTAGCTCTGGTTCCCAGTGAACGAAAATAGAGTGAATATAATATTGTATATTTCGCACTGGTGTTCACTCGGGATTTTCCAACGCCTCGAGGGTCGTAACAACAAAACGAGAAATGTTTTCAATATTATTAATGGCAGTCCGGCTACTGGGACACTGCTGAGAAAAGACGGGGAAAGAAAAAAAGTTTTTAGTCGAACAAAAAATTTAGATAAACTAAAGACATTAAAGTTGAATAACAAAAAAAAAAATAATGATAATAATTATTATTGTTTTAAGAAAATTTGAATTTTAAAGTTTGAGTTTAAATAACGTTGAAATTAATGGGTCTATGGAAAAATTTAAAGAAATATTTTTTTTAGGAAATTTTATTTTATACAAATTTGGTTATGTACATTTTTATCATATCTTTGATAAATAAGTCGTAATTTGAATTTAAAGTACTCAGTTTATAATAAAATTTAAAATTCAATTTTCGTTAGAGTATGAATACTTTAAAATTAAAATTCTGATCAAACTAAGGGAAATATGACTAAAATGTAAGAATACAATTTTGTAGGAAATTAAATTTTCTATAAAAAAGTACTGAGTTACTTTTTTTGTAAACTCAGATAGTTAGACGTAATTTTAATTTGAAGTCAAGTATAAAATGTTAGTAATTTTTTTTTTAATTAAAACAAAATTCCTCTCGTAATTATTATTATTATTTTATAAATTCCATAAGACCTTTAAGACTCAAATGTTGATCTCTATTTCCCTGTAATTTTTCTCCACTTTGTACATTTCATCAGATATATATATATATATATATGTATATATAATACTTATAAGCAGTTTCTTCTCTAAAAAACTTTTCTCTTAACTATTCCAACTTCTCGAGCTACTGATTCCATTACAGTATCTCTGTTACACTCATTACTCATTACATTAACTTATTCCAGATCTTTCATCTCTTTAACTTTATTTCTTTTTTTTCCAACTCACAAATTGAACATAGGATGATTTACGGAGGTAGAAAAAAGTAAAATTTACTGCAATAACAGTACACTGAGCATTAAATCTCAGTAATGCCAGAAAATACGTTTGACTTATAATATCTTTTAGAGTTGGACGTTGCCTTTTACTCTTTTTTTAATTTTATCAAAGAATTATATTTTTCTGTTACTGAGGCACTGACCTGCACCCAAATGTGTAAATCATTTTTAAAATAAATACACCAAGATAAATTTTAACCCTTCAATAAAACACGTCAGTCAAACTCTAATATGAAATTTTGACCCCAGCATCAAAAAATTACAAATAATCAAAAAATTTTCAAAATTTCTCTTTGAATTAATTCTGGGTCCATATTTCTCTCCCTTACAAAAAAAGCCTCAACTTCGATCAAATTGAAGCTCTCTACTGACGATAAATGAGACAAATTTGAAATTTGAATTAATAATTTTTGAATTCAAATTATTATTGTCCAAAAAATTATGACAAGCCTGTCTCAAAAGTTCTCACAGAAATTCTTATACTCTTTAATTACTTCAAAGTTCAAAAAATGATCTTCTGAAAACTCAAAATTGTCTCAAATTTGAAAATTTCTTGTTATTACGCGAATAGTTCTATTTTCAGCGGGAAATCTTTCAAAAAATGGATGGAAAATGGTCTGGGATAAAAATGACACCAAGTGGCACTTAAAGGTTAAATTTCTAGTCGAATGATGAACACTTTCCCGCGCAACCCTTTTCAAATTCTGTCTGATCTAATTTTTTCCGCACAGCCGCATTAATTTGACCGGGAAATTTTCAACTGTACTAAAATATATGACTTATTTTAATTATGTCAATAAAATAGTCTTTTCGGTGAGTGAATGAGTTCAAGTAGTACTAGATATGATGTTTAATTAATTAAATGCCAACACAATTAATTACAATGTTCTATTAACTAGCAGACGTCCATTGAATTTGTTTTCAACAGAAATGAACGTTGCTGAAACAAACGTTAAATTAATTAAAAAATAGTCAAGTCGTTATTTTATTGTTGAAACTTGTGATTTCTGTCATTAGATAATTAAACAACTCATTAGTCGCCATTGAAATGATTGATGAAGATCGAACAGACGAATAAGAAAAAAATTTATCAAGTAAAATAATTTATTCTCGTGATTTGAATTTTTTTCATTATTCGAGTTAATATATATTCTATTGAAATTTTTTTCCCATAATATTATTACACATTATTTGAGCTTTCTGGCTCTTTACATTATTCTTACTCCCATCATTCGTTCATTATACGCTCACGTTATAATAGCTATCGAACACTTCCGCAGAGCTTTTAATAATTCTCTATGTAATCTTCTCTCAACATATATTTTCACTTATAGAATAATAAATTATTCAACACATACTTTATCTTAAATTATTATGTAATCGCTTATATATCATCGTCACATAAATACATTTTTTCATTTTTAAATTCTACTCAAAAAAAAAAACAATTTCAAAATCAATACCGCTCGTAAAAAATTTTCAAATTTTTTCATATGAAGAATTTCAAACTCGCGATATTTTGAAATTTTTCGTTTAATTATAAAATTTTTTTATAAAATAGAATTTCACAAATAAATAAAAATATTTTTGAAAAAAAGTCTCAGGTATCTCAAACTAAGTAAGAAAAAATTTTTGTGATCAAAATATTCAAATATTCCATTTTATCCCTTTCTTTTATAATTATGATAATCGAGCTTGTAAATATTCTATTCAATAATAAACATTAAAATTTTTTAATTATGGAACTTAGCATAAAAGTCTCTCTGTGCGGCAGATCGTATATTTAATTTATCATTTTCCAGATTAAAGTAAACTTCAAAAAGAGTAAATAAATAGCATTTCACATTCAGATGACAATTTTCGCATAGACTACAATTTTTTAAAAAATCTGTGACACATCAAATTTACACACGCACACACGTAAATCGTATCAGTTTATTTTCACTTGGCGCCTTTTATAATATAATACTGTATGAATTTAATATCAAAAGTCTTTTAAGGTGTCGCGAAATCCCATTAGTTGGCTTTGAGTCCGTTCCACTCATCCATTTTCAAAGAATTTTCGATTATGATATGCGCGATAGCTTGTGAAAAGCTCAAAAACATCCACATCTATATCTACATATATATTTTTAAAAAAATATTTACCTTTCATATTTTTTCTAGTATACACTAAAGCAAGTCATCCTTCAAATTACAAAACTTTTCATAACTTTATTTCTATAATAATGGAATATGTAACTATACCTATATATATACATATATATATATATATATATATATATATATATTGGGCTTGTTCGAGTAAATCGTAAGAAAAAATAATTTTCATCAACCAAAATTTCAAAATTTGAATCAAATAATTCAAATTTTTGACTGACATGAAAAATTTTAATTATTCATAAGTTTTTGAATAATCAAAAAAATTCCAATTACTGATACATTATTTTCAAAAATTATTTCAAGTCATAAATTCAAAATTTAGTATTTGAAATTTGAATAAAAAATTTTAAACCTGACAAATAATTTTAATTATAAATTTTGAATCGAATATCAATATAAAACTTGATACAAGTTTTCGGCACAGCCCTCATATATAAATATACATATATATTGTAAAAAAAAAAAAAGAACAAAGTATTATCCAGTGATTTATGTTACAAGACCATGTGGCTTAACCTTCTAGACATTAAGTAACGTGAGACATCTTTGTAAAGGGGTTGACATGTATAGGAGTCTAAAGGTGCCAGTGAAGCTTGAGAAAAGCGATGATGCTATAATCCTCTGGAGTAAAAGCACGGATGCGAGTATCCGAGTAAAGTAGTGGTGATGTGTGTTGAGAAAATGCTGCACCAAGTCAAGATGCAGAAAGTAGAGCTTAGTGCATGTGTGTGGGTGGGGGTGGGGTGAGTATATATATGTATAAAATAAAAGCGAGTCAAGTCAAGTGTAAGTCGAGACGTCATTCCTGTCTCACGTTTTACTCTTCTTATTCACTCTCTATTACTCCAATTGTATTATATACATGGTTTAGAATTACATGCCGAGATTTTCTTGACTGTTATAAAGGAGTAGTTTAATGTAGTAGCATAGATCAATGTTCGTGACGTCTAATGTCTAATATATTATAAAAGCTAACTCGTATTTCTTATAAACCTTTAGGGCATTTATAATTGGATAATTTTATGCAAAGCGAAACCATTTGTATGTATATATATAAATGCACATATATATGCAGGTGTGTATTTGTGTGTGTAAAGTATGTGACACAGAAGGAAATACCCGGAGGAAAGTCTTGTGAAAATATTATTCACAGAGGAATATACGGTTACTATTTTATTTATTTTCTTTCCTTTTGAGACATTAAAAAAAAAAAAAAAAAAAAAAAAAAAATTAAAATTCAGTGCGAAATTAAATAATACTACAAAGCGTGTGCTACTAGAATGACTTTCGTAATTATGAATATTTGTTTAACTCTCAGAGAGAAAAATACAAATTTTTTATTTTATTTTATTTTCTTTATTTTTTTTTTTGCTAAATGAAAACTGATATTTTTCAAATAATTCGATTATCAGAGGATTTTTTCCAGAAGTTATTTTTTTTATTACAAATAGGGGACGGTGGGGCAAAATGGGCCCCTTAGAAATTAAGGGTTTATATGTAATATAAATGCCAGCACATTTTGCCTCCAAGGGTCCATTTTGCCCCACTCTCCTCTATGATTTGGGGGAAAAATGCCCCCCCCCCTTTCCCTATAAGTGTATTAGGTCTACTGATAAATTAAAATTTCATTGTTATCAAGTTCTTATCATATCTCATTTATTACATGCACATTTTTTCCGAAACTCGGTCCCTTACAAAGCCCGTCATGAAAGTAAAATATTTTATGCATTAATTAAAAAAAAATTAATATATATATATATATATATATATATATATATATCTATATATACGTAAATAGTTTTCTTGTGAAAGTCCCAGTAGCAAATGAGGTAGAAAAATAAAGAATCCCCGATAAAAATGAGGTAAAGTAAGATAAATAACGAGCGAGGTGGATAAAATGCATGGGGGTTACTTTGTCGTCGTCATCTGACGAATTCATATTTCAAGTTGTAGTAGTTGTATTTGTATAGTAGTATTAGTTGATAGTAGCTGTATTGTTACTCGTGGGGGTGGTGAAACCGCTCGAATTTGTATGCCAACTGGATCTTATTGCTCACGGGCATTCAGTCAACTACATTGAGAGTACGACGATGTCGAGAACGACGGAATGAGCTGACTGGATGGCTGCTGGGTGACTGAAAGTACTTCTGGGATAATATATATATGTATATATACATACATGTATATGGATATAGGTGACATGTGATGACGACTACGACTACAAGTTTATATTCATATTCCAGTATGTAGAGGCTGTATAGAGAGAATAACTCATATCATCATCGCTCATGAGTGGATACTGGTTTTTTATGAAGAAAAAGGAAAATAAATAATGCCCTATTATATTTTTCAACGTGTCTATGTTTTACTTTTTATAATACTACATTCATATCTCTACATTTGTCTATAAATATATATACATGTAGATATGATGCTCTTGTTTTATCTTTCGGATTTGCTATTTATTTCGGACCATCAGACTCGCCCATTTAGTTTCTGAAAGCAAAGTGTATCCGGATACTTTTTGTTTTTAGATTTTAAATAAAACGCCAATGGCGCCTTCGTGGCGATTGAAAATTTTCTTTATAGAGTCCAGTGTCTGGTAAATTTATTTTATAGAAAAAATACCAAGGATCTATTTATTTAAATCGACGATTCAAACGTTATGAGGTCAGTTAATTTAGATGCTAGTAATTTTATTGTAAAATAAGCCCGGGAATATCAAATTGATGAAGAAGATCTTTATTTTTCAAAAAATCAAATTTTGTAAAAATTTTTTTTTTAATTTACCATCAGGCTTTTTCGAGATTAATATTACGTCATACTACTATTCATTTTTTTTTGTTACTATAATAGACACAGGAAAAATAGAAGTCAATTTATATGACGTGACATATATATTTGAATATAGGGTAGATATAAATTTTTTTTTATTAATAATTTATTGATTTTCTTGTTTATGTTTTTTTTAATTATCTAATGCCGTTAATGAATTAATTTTCACCTGCCACTACTACCCCAAAATTTCTTATAATTTATTTCTGTTCAGCCCTTAGGTCATAAAAATATATCAATATTTTCGAAATAATTCGATTATTTAAGAAAATGCTTCCTAAAAAAAAAATCAACCGCCGATGCTGAAAAATTTCAAAAAAATCGTACTGTAAAATCACACATGGTGTTATTCCTAAAAACCAGAAAATAAAAATAATTATCAGGGTTAAAAATTTTCCAGTACTATGACGTCACATTTAGAGCGCGAACAGCTCGCATTAAATTTTCTTTTGAAAGTAATAAATTATAACTCGTAGAAAGAGCGTATACTCTAAAATAAAAAATAAATCGTTGTATTATTCGAAAAATCTCAGGCAAACACGTTCTAAATCATATCAGTAGCAGTTAATATTTATCAGGTTTTTTTAAAAAAATAAAAAAAATGAATATGCTTTCTTAGACGTGTAAGCTCTTTGGATCTTTGCAACCTAACCCAAGGAACTTTTCATAGAATATAAATTCCAGGCGATTTGTAACAGTGAATGCGACTAGTGCTGAACCCAAAGACGAAAGAGGAAGGCAAGAAAAAAGGTCAAAAAAATAAATTCGTATTGAAAAAGAAACGGGAGGTAAAAGAGAGAAAAATATAAAACCAGAAAGTAAAGCTTGAGAATACTATACTATACCATACAGTATATAGTATACATTCATTTTCTTTATTCGGTTGAATCATGAGAAATCTGGCGGCAAGTTGTCCCCGACAGCGCCTTTGCCGATAAACCGTTATCGCTATAACGATAGGGAGGATCTTCCTTCCTTTTTTTTATTTTATACTTTTATCCAGGTCTTTTTTTCGGCCGCTCATCGACAAATACAACAAGTAAAGAGGATGACAAGTAAAGCAAGACAAAGAAGAGATGACAAGTAGTTGTTTTTTTTTCTTTATCTGTTTCTTGGAAAAATAATGGAAAGACGGAGAGAAAAAATGAATTGCGAGTAAGTAAGAGCAAGCGGAATTCGTGACGTTATAACCCAGAGAATCTGTGACCTGGTATGTCGACCAATCTTTCGGGTCTCGACCCGGCACTTCCGCTTCGCGCTTATTCTTCCTTTTCCACTTACTATTTACTACTTTATAACATTCCCCGGGGTATACATTCGTATAAAAACCGAATGACGGAGTAGAAAGAGAGAAAATAATACCAAAGAAGTAAAGCTTGAATTATACTTTACGATTTTATTTATTGCTGGGTATGGATATGAATATGTATAGAACAAGTATAAGGATACGGAAAACCAGACAAAATGAGACACTATATTTTTTACAAGTGCCCAGGGTAAAATGGGTCACGATGACATTTTAGACAAAACAAAAATCCGTTGAGTCTAAAGGAAAAACCCTGGAATTTTCTGCTGTTTTCGAGCTCAGGGAGCTCAATCTAGATTGTCTACAGAATTTCTTAGCGATCCTGATCAAAATACAGACGTTCGTTGGATGGTTTGAGGCTTCGAGGTATCAGAAAAGTCACATAGAACAACGCTAGCACATAAATGTGGGGGTGAATCGGGCGAGTGGTTTGTTGTGCGAAAAAATCTAAAACTTCCTTACAAATAATTAAATATTTTTTTTTAAAATTATTTGTTTAAAAAATAATGACTCTTTTTACCCCAGGATACCTCATGTAGATTTTTATTTAGAAGCGATGTTGGTTTCTCGTCGCTTATTCACGTACGATAAAACAACGGACCAGTGGTCAAGACAAAAGACTTCACATATGTCTGGTCGTTATATAAAACATGTTGACATGAGTTTCAATGGGTTTGTTTTTCTTTCCGGTCTGAGAGAACATGACTTGGCTTGTTCGTTTAAAAATTTATATAAACTTCGAGACTAAGTTTACGTCGAACAAGAAACTTTGTATATACTTGTGAATTTTTTAAATATTTTATTGTAAGCTCGAGGCTGCATTGGATTATTAAGACTATTAAATAGTTTAAAATATATGTATATATATATATATTTCAGCCAAGATACCAAGTTTAGGTTTCATTAAATTACCATAAAAAATAACATATGGACAAAAAAAATCCTGCTATACAAAAAAAAAAAAAAAAAAAAAATTATCTGCTGATAAAATTTAATATAACGACAAAGCAAATATTATTTTTAATTAAACTTTCATGATTCAATTATAAGACAACTTAAAATGACAAAAAAAAAATAAAATAAAAATATTATTCCGTTCGAGCAATTAAATTACGCGGATGAAAATATACAAACAATAATTACGATAATAATTTAAAAACCCGGAGCGTCGTAAATAGAGACAGTAAACAGTAGAAAAATATTTACACTCATTATTTGTTCGCATTCACAATTGTTACAACAACAATTTTTGTTTTTATTATTTTATTGCTCTTTTATATTTTTTTTATATCATTACTTGTGTTTTCCTTCAACTGAGCTCGGATGTTGTCAGTAAAATACGCGAATTGTCAATAAAATTTTTCTAAGAAGCAGTACAACAGCAGATGGGTACATACAATACCGCTAGTTCAAGTGTAAATAGAAATTGAAAAGACGAGTGTTTGAGTTTTTTTTTTTTTTGTTGACAAATAAATAAAAAGAATAGAAAAAACGTATTCACTGACATGTCGATTGTTATTCTGACCACGTATGCACAAACCAATACGAGTAACACAATTCGAATCTCGATTTCTCTCGAGGAAATTTAAAAAAAAAATGTTTGAATTTTTTTTTTTTCCGTCACGATAATTTTTTTGCATGACAACTTCAGTCAAATGGCCGGGAAAAAAATGATTTAATAATTAATTTATTTATAAAATATAATAAATTCAAAAACTTTAAACTCGATTGTATAAAGTTTTATTATTAAGGTAAATAAAAATTAAAAAGTTTGGAATAAAATAAAAAATTCCTGAGTTTTAAAAATAAAAATTTAAATTTAAAAATTGTTTAAATTATTTGTAGCTCAGTAGTTTTTAACGTCACGTGAAAGTATGCATGTGATATAATAGAAAAACATAAATATGAAATTGTGGAAACGGAGAGCTAGAGCAAAGCAGTCGAGGAAAAAGTATGAGGGTTGAGAGGAAAAGGGTAAAAAAAATAATAATAATGGTAATAGAAAAATATAAAAACTGGTAGATGAGGGACGAGTGAATAACTCTCTTTCTACCGCGGCACGAGATCATCCAATCTACGTTTAGTTCTCAAACTAAACGCGATTATCGGATTTCGCTTAGCTGGCCACATCCGGCTGCCCATAAACATTTTCCGTTCCTTAGGTTCGTTTCAATTTTCCTTACCGTTGAATCGGAACTCCCATATTTCCTCGTGCTATATGGATACAATTTCAACGCAGAACTTATTTCTCATATATATATATAGTACTGTTACAGGTTTAGATATATAGATATATATAGAGCTTCAAAGTAATATCATTCCTTATACCGTCAAGGCCACCGGTTGATTCTCGTCACTACATCGTATATCTGTGTCACCTGATATAAAAAATCAATACTTTTTCATTAATAAATAAATATATAAATTTTATTTAATTTGATACCTGTTGTAAATTTAATAATAAAAAATACATTTTATTTTTATATCAAAAATCAATTCAAATTTCGCTCCAGAAAAAAAAAGAAATTCTTTAAGGTAGTTTACTCTCGACCTATCGTGAGTGCTATTGCTTACTCTCTCACTCCCAATTGCTTCCTCTTTTACTTGATATCGCTTACTCGCTTTTTCTCATTTGAAATTGTGAGACAGATTTTTTTGAATACTTATAACTTTTTTACTAATCGGTAGTATGATCATTTTTATATAGCTTTAGTATTTGAAATTAATTTTTCTATAATCTGTTATTTTTTAAAAAAATTCTTAAGCAAAAAAATTTGAAATATACGTGAAGATGTGACTTTTCTTTTAGGTTAGTCCGAGCTACTATATGTTAACTGTGTGCACTTTGACCAATACCAATCTCTATATGAAAACTCTGAAAAAACCTAAATTTGACCAAATTCGCGTAGACAGCCTTTATATTTGACCCGACGTTTATTTGAAGTGTCTATTAATGTGTATAACTTTGAAATCTATATATTTTTAACCAATTTACGACCTAACTAAAACGGTAAAATTGTTCAGAATCAATTTATAAGTATAGTAAGCAAATGAAAACTCTAATTATAACTATCAAATTATAATTTGATCAATATCTCGCTTTGCGAACGGTCAAACATTGTCATTTTTCAAAATTACATGCAGGACACCCTACTTGATCCGAATCACGGTAAATTACCGCATTTTAGAGTAAAGTACTGTATTTCACCGCAAAATACCGTAAGCTACGGCAAATTTGCCGTAAAATGCAGCATTTTACCGAAAATTGCCGCAATTTACTGCACTTGTCACAAATTTTCCGTAAATTACAATATCGCCGTAAAATACCGTATGGGTAATTTGCGGTACTGATTCTAGGTTCCGTATATTATGGTATTTTAGGTCAAATACCGCACTTTTACTGTAAAATCTGCAGCATTAATACAAATTTTACGGTGAATTGCTGCAATGTACCGCAGATTTGCCATAAACACCGTATTTTCACTGAAAATGTCGTATTCTACGCTAGTTTATGGTAATTTCTCTGAATTTCGTAAATCATGGTATTTTACGGTAAATTACAGTAAATTCTTATAGTAATAAATTTTTTTTCTAACGTTAATTTAAAGGAAATCGGGGCAAGATGGGCCTAATTAAATATTAATATAAATTTCAGACAAGTTTGAGACACACAGAATTATTTAAAAATAAGTAAATAATTATTTAGCTTAATTTTCTCCTTATATAGAAAGTTTCTGTTATAATTTGTTACTATGAAGTTATTAATATATAATTAGTTTGATCGAGTGTCGTGAGTTATAAATAACTAAATGACAAATTACCAATAAATATAATAATAATAATAATAATAATAATAATAATAATTATTTTTATATACTAAAGGTGTGGGAAATTAAATAGATGTGGGTATAGATCGAGCAGTTGTTCGGTAAAGACTTTCTCGAGTAGCATAATACATCAACAGTAGCGATATAATGACTGACATTCTCGTAAGCCGTAGAAAATTGCGGCGGCAGTACTGCTAGCGGAAGTTAGAAACTCGAAAACGCAGTAGGTACTCTATATATACATATACACATAAACAGTCGAGTATAAGATACATCAATCTATGCCACACGTCGTTCGCTTCTAACACCATATCTGTACGGATACTAAAACTTCATTTATTCATGTGTCACTCCACTATATTGCGTGTGTGTTTTTTCTTATTTATTATTTTATTTTACGTTTGTTTATTTTTTACATTCGTTAAATCTAATCATTACGCCATTTATCACACCTGATACCATCATAATTACTATTTTTTACTCTATCCCACATTTATTTCAATAACACTAATATAAGATTTTTTTTTTTTTTTTTTTTTTTGTATAATTATTGTCCATTTCATAGCAGGCGAGTTTATATTTTATTTATAGATTTCACTTGATCAGTTTTTTAAGCGGTTATATTTGATACTGACAATAAGCGGGCTGGGGTACGAATTTTTTTATTTTTTTTTTTTTTATTTTAATTTTGAATGGGGCGCGAATATTTTTTTAGCTCTCACAGCAGTGTGTTGAAAAAATTCTTTGCTAGAAGGTATTTGCTTAATTGCTTCAGGTCAGTATGTTTCGAAACAGTGAGTCAACACGTAAAAAAATACTGAAGTAACAGTTACGCTAGTGAGCCAGTGAAAATTGAACTATTGTGTGTTTACCTAAACTCTGTAGTGAACCCAATAACGTAAAATCGTATTTACTGCTAGGGAAGTAAAAAAAGAAGGGAGGGTCCATAGAATTTTTTAAAAAATTTAAAGTCGAAAATCAGCAAAAAAATTTTCATTCGAGAGAAATAAAACTAAAATTTGAAATTTCGGTTTTTGATAAAATTTAACGAAAAAAAAATTAAATTCAATCACGTGAGATCCGAAATGTTTGACAATATTCTCTAAAGTTATCAGTGACCAAAATAATTATTCACAAAAAAAAGTCTCTGAAAAAATATTTGACTATTTATTTAAAGTTTCCAACGTCAGTTTTCGAAATTATTTTCATTGGATTAAATTTCCATTGACAATGACAACTACACAAGTATTTAAATTTTCTATCCAATTAATTCAAACCCAATGACGGTCTACTTCTATATTCACTATATTTCTGACCCGAAAATTTTTTTGTAAAAAACAGAACCCGTACCAAAGTCGAATCATAATTAATAGCGATAATCATAACCATAATCACTCTGTAAACATGAATAAGTGAATATTCCTTTTTTTCCACTAATTCATTTTCAAAGAGCACGATCGTCCCTCACCCGTAAATGCTGTTGATAATTCATCTAAATAAAGTAGTAGAGTCTGTTCAACATCAGCCCTCAGGTTCAGTGCTGACCGTAAAATATCCCCATGAATATTTAAAATTTTTAAGTAGATGATCCGCGGCAGGCTTGAATAATCCCAGTTATCGGATTTTCAGTGATTTTGCTTTGGCAAGTTAATGTGTGGCACATCAGACACAACTACACTTTACTCTATAAGCCTGTGGGCTGTGGGCAAGTAAGGATTTATCAAGGAACTTTAGGTCTGAGACTTTTTCGTTGGTATTTAATATATATCTATAGTACAGAGTATGGAAACACGAAAGCCAGTAAAGCTCAAGATCGTTCGTGCGTGCAAACACCTCGACCATGTTGGCCTGCCAGATACAGCAGCTAAAGGATGAAAGTCATGGAACCAGACAAGGAGCTAAAAGAGAATATAATGAGACAGAGAATAAGGGATAGACTAAAGAAGAGAATAGAAAGGCATTACTAATACCAGAAGCACAAGAAGAAGGAGTATAAGCAGATGAAGTTATAGTAGTAGTAGTAGTAGTAGTAGTAGTAGTAGTGCCAGCAGTTTAAGCTCTAGTTGTAGTTGTTGTGAAAGTAGTTGTGGTATAGACCAGGGCAGACATGAAAGTAAAGGTGGTTGCTGATGTTGACGGCATCTACGCTGCCCAGATTCACCGTGTCTCTCATTTTATACACCAGCACCCTTAATGTCTAAGGTCTGCATGTGCTTATTCGCTTAACGAATATACCTATACATATATATATACATATATGTATGTGTATACTTAGGGTCGCGTGATTCCTCTATTTTCCTCGGTGCCTAACCAGCCAACCGACCAGGCAAAGGTGAACTATGAACCACTTGGCTCGGTTTAATGCTTCTATAAATGACATTAGGATAATTAACATTTGCTTTGCTTCAATAAATTCATCATACTTTTTTATCATGAACATTTGTTGTTCCGTAATTTCTGAGTGTTATTGTTCTGAGAAATATCAAGAAGAGGTTCATGGCAAACAATTTGCGGAGAACGCAGATTAATTCTGGAGTAGATGGCAGGTGTTTATTTAATTTCATTGGAGTGAAATTCACTTTGAAAGAAAGTTTATTTTAATATTGAAAGTCTGGTTCGGAGTCAATTCGAATTTAAATAAAATCTGTGTTCACACCAAATTCACTCCTGACATAGTCTACAGAATTTTTTTGTTTTTTTTCAATTCTTATTGAGGAAAATATTTTTGTAACTAAAAAAATTAAATTCACACTTTTTATTGCATTATTTTGACTGAAAATTTTTTATCTGTTAAAAATAAAAATGATATTTATGTAAAAAAAAAAAAAAAAAAAAAAAAAATAAGTTTGGAAAACAGTAAACTCGGTAGACCAGCCTTAAAACTTTTCCATGTCTCCGAGCTCTTTTAAAACTCAATTACCTAGAGTCAAACTGAATCAATAACTTTTTTTAAATTTCCAATTTTCAGAGGGATAAGTAAAAAATAATAATGAGAAATTAATGATGAAATTTCATGGGAAATAAAAATAATTTTTGAGTTCATAATGACAGGAAATTATTTTTTTGCGTTAATTAGTAGTAATAGTATAAACGGAGCTGAATGGATTAAGTGATGAATTATTTAAAGACAATGAGCAATTTTCTACTTTTGTATATTATTAATCATTTTTGGGAGAATGAAAATTTCATTAAAACTTCAAAACTCACATTACTGTCTTCTATATATACAACTTTTATTTTATTTCTATACAAAACTTTGGCATTGTTGTAGTAGTAATAGTCGTAGTTGCGCAGTAATAAGAAGAACCAGCGGTAAATTATTGAAGAACAAGTAAAATTTCTTTCCCCACTTTCACCCCCACCCCATCATTATATATATTTATTCAGATATTCTTGAGTAAATTTTAACAATAACATTTTTTTTTTTCATCTTAAATATTATTTTTTGTCCAATTATAAATCCACTGTTCCTCTATACTCTATTTCAGCGATTCGAGGCACCACAATTAGGAACAAACTGTTTAAAAAATCTATTTATCTACATGGAAAGAATTTTTGATAAAATTTACTTTACAGTTTAGAGTAAACCTGCGCCAAAAACAAAATATAAAAAGAGCAAAAACTTTTTGTATTATTTTTTACTCTTTACTTATTCAAAAATTAGTCGAAATTAGGTTTTTTTACCCCGTAATTGGACACTGTCTGAAAAAGGAAGAGTAATTATCAATCCAGGCTCAGTTTTGCCAAGTTATTAGATAATTTTCCTCGTGCAGATATTCATAGTAGAATTTTTCAAAAATTTTTTCTGAAGACCCTAAAATGTCTTAAAATCGAAATTTTTTAATAATGACTAAAAAAAGCAAGCAGGCTTCTTTTAAAAGTAAAAAATTTCAATAATTACCCCCGAGCCAATTCTGTTCTATAGTTTGAGTTCATGAAAAATTTACTAAAGTCCATTTTACCATGGGTTAAAATGAGCCGCACCTTTACCCCCATTCATTAATGAAAATTTTCAAAAAATTACAAGTGTTATATTTTATGTTATATATGAAAATCATATAAAACAACATTTTTTATCAGCATCTCATTTATTTATAAGTATATCTGACAGTTTACCTCGCGTTTACTTGAATAAGAAAAATTGGAAGTGAAAGAAAATGACAACCGATATTCAACATTTCTCTATCTCTTCATATATATATATATATATATATATATATATATAGTAAACCACTCGACTCAACTTTACGTCAAATGCATAATAATATCGCGGCTTGAAAGACGACGAGGGTCTATCGGACGTGCTGAGAACTCGTATATTTTTTATTTTTATATATATATACACTATGTTATCAATATACATGTACACATATATAGTTTATGATCATTATTATTTTTTCATTTATTTTCTTATTTTTTCCAGTCAAAATCAACTCGTTTTTTTTTATGCCAATGTCTTTTTCGCTTTCTCTATTCTTTCATTTCTTCATTTCTCTTTCACTATCCATATCCCAGTGTCTTGAAAAATACAATAGAATCTAAATCTGGCCTACTTTTAATTTTCTTTTCATGTAGAATGCTTCTCCTAAGATTTTTTACATATAAATAGTGATAGCTGTAATAGACGGTGCCAGTAGGAGTTTGGAGTGAGCAAAAATAAAAGTTGAGAAATCTAGAGATTTAAAGAGAGAATAGTCATAAAAGGAGTATTACAAAAAGGTTAAGTATAGTGGCAGGTTAGAGTATGAAAGGGCGAAGACAAAAATGAACTTTGTTCGTCTTTTCGTATAATAGTTAATAAAAAAAGTGTGGAGGAAATTTATCAGTCTGGACAATGCGCCCAAATTAAAATTTTTTTTAAATCGAGGATCATTTTACCCCGGCCTTATTTTTTCTCATTAACAAAATGAATCTGACTAATGAAATTAATTAGAGTTATTATTAAATAAAATATGAGTTACTATTTGTCATAATGACATTCGTGATGTTGATTAAATTAAAATAATTAAATATCACTAGGTACAACTTTTAAAACTAAAAACTGTTAAACTCATCCTCAGTACTCGAAAACCAATTTTCACTTTTCCTCTCATCTTGCCCCCTTTCTCTCATTTACTCGGTTAAGCTCCATTTGATAACTCGCTAAAAATTTTTCACTTCCTACTTCTACCTCAACATTTAAACTCACACATCTTTAGACCATAAATTCAAAACTTTTCCGTTTCAATGACAGGTTTTTAAATTATTCATGAAATAAAAAAAAATTTACGAAATTATGACGAAATTTTTTTTTTTGTTTATTACAGTTTAAATGTTTGTATCTCGACGGTAATGGCGTCGTAATATTTTAAAACAAACTAAAAGATTGAGCATGAAGATGAATAGGGAAAAAGTATAAGTTAACTTCCCGCGAAGAATTGTGGCTACACAATTCCCTCAGGGTTTTCAGATAGATGATCAAAAAAACCACTTTTTGGTGTTATTCACTCGAGACATAAAAACTGTCGCTTTTACTTATTTTTACACTGATTTCACTTGAGTGTAATCACTACATTTATTTTATTTCATTATATTGCTGTTTTATTTAAAACCATTCAAAGATTCCACAGCAATTACTCTGCCATTTAATGTCTTTCGATAATGGAAAATTTTATTTTTATGAATTTTTTTATTCAGAAATAATAATTTCAGCTCAAGCTGATATGACCCGAGTGCGTCCGTATGTCCATCATAAATTCAAACCACGAAAATATATGACGGAATAAAATTTCGTATTTTTCTGACAGTTACTTACTTTTTATCTCACAAGTGGATAAAATAAATATTCAGGGAGTGATAACAAACTTAAACCTGATACTCGGCATTATATTTTATCAAGATATAAAAATATAAACGTTCAGATTGTTTGTCCAAAATGAATAACATCAGTAATTATCAATAATTCTTTACCATAAATGACTGTCCGGGTCTGGAAAATAAATTTTATCTCTGGCCAATCAAATGATAATCAGATAAATACTTCCTAGCCCATAAACTTTTATCGTCAATGGGCATAAAAGTGATTTTATGTTCTATTAAGAACGCATCGGGAAAAATAAATACTTAAATATGGATCCATTTTTCTCCCAAGTTGTTTTCAGTTTTTGAAAAAATTCAAATAACAAATACGAAAAAAAAAAACTTTGTTGAAAATTTCTAACTAGACTCTGTCGCAACTGACCAACTTGTCCTTGCCAATTCTGTCGACTATTTATTTCATAAATAATAACCTAAATTCTAGTAAAGAAAAATATCGACTAAAAATTTTAGCCTCGGCTGAAAATCAAAGCGACATCTATAATAAGACCTATTTAAAATAATAGAAATAATAATAATAGTAATAATAGTAATAATAATAATAATAATAATAAATATGAAGAGACCGATGGAATGAGAATAGTCGGGTTTTACTTGGTAGATTCCAGACTGACACGTTATTGGGAAACGGACAGAAAAATCGATGCCCGCACGCCGTTAGACTCAGCCACACCCGTGAAAGGAAAATAAAGAGTAAAAGAAAAAAGGGCGATGAGGAAGCAACCGAAGAAACGAAATGCCGATTTTTCAGTAGTCTTTTTCATCTTGTCGAAAAATTCCGTTTGCCTTTGTTTGTTTTTTTTTCCCACTCTCCCGAGTTCTCATCAGGTTCCTCCACCTGAATTTTCACGAATAAAAAAAATTATCGTTCCGTGAATTCACTTGGATGTGAAATTCCACAAGACTAGACTTCATATTCTCTTGACTTTATATTCTCTATCACATCAGCAGTGATTACTGCATCGGAAAAATAGAAAAAAATTAAATTTCGTCATCGCCATTTTTCACTCCAATATAAATTCGCGCATTCAACAAAACAAAGACCGAAGAATTCATTCACGAAAATAGCTTAAGAAATTATAGTGAATTATTGCTCCCGATTCAATTGAGTAATATATATACATATATACTTATATATATACTTTTTTCTATTCAAGTGCTCCATGTCACAGTTATATTCAAAAATTCCGGACTCTTTTACATCCAAACAAAAGTGTTTTTTTCATGAAAGCAAAAGATGAAAGACCATATATATTCATACATACATATATATATATATATATATATATATATATATATATATATATATATATATTTTTTTTTTATTAATATAGTGCCAAATAGAGTTGTGGCGTTTTTAGAGCCGTGTAATGACTGTAATATTCCTTTCAAAATGCTTCTTCCTTTGTTCAAATGTTATATTTATACATACATCTATATATATGTAGAAAAAGTATAGACTAAATCGTACAAAATACATGATTACAACATTTTTTTCCAGAAGCTTTAACATATTTACCTAAAACTCGGCTATTCATATTTTCGTATGCTTTTAAAAAATTTATATACATATATATAAAATACACTTCTATATATATGTAAAAAATTAATAAGTTATATATTTAATATTTATACTTGGAAAAATTTTTTTCTACTCATATCGTTTTTTAAAAAAAAATTTTTTAATGCTTCCTGTCATGACTTTTGAATAGACGTGGATATGAAGAGTAGCTTTTCTAGTATTAAAAATAAAAGTAAATGTAGTATGAAAAATGATAAATTTATATGTATGTACATATTTTTTTAATATTAAATATTAAAAGCAGAAAAAGCCAAGTTTGATTAGATGCCTTGTGAATGACGTAACATTTCAGAAAATTTTAAATCACTCAGTTATAAACTTTTTTATCTTTTAAAAGTGAGTTATAAAATTATACATTTCGTTTGAATACTATTTTTCTCTTTACGAACATGACAGAAAATTTTTGACAGATTTAATTCCTTTTATTTTTTGAGCTATGATTTGACGAATGAATTTTCAATTTTACCCGAAGGTAAAATTTCAATATAAGAGAACTTATTATTGAAAGAAGAATTTGTTTCAAATCCGGCATCAAAAAAAAGTGGCAATTAAAAATAAATTTGAAATAATTTATTGGCCATGAAAAATTTTAAGTAAGCGGATGTACTTGAAATTCACTTTACATGACTAAATTTAAAAAAAAAAATTTTTTTCCCGCTAAATATTTTATAGCATGCAGACAAAAGTTCGTTGCGGAGATGCCTGGAGAGATTATTTTCTTACTCTTGAAAGCATTACTCCTAGTTATATATAATAAGTTCCTTACGATCTCCAAGTGCCGAGTCATAACTCTGAGTTTTTCTATTGTCTCATAAAAATATACAACTATATATATATACTTTAGCAAACTTTCAAAAGAGACGGAATTAAAACATAAAATAACTATGAATAATAAACAACAAACAGAAGTTAAATTTTTCTTACGAATACACTTTAAATTCGAAGTGAAAAATTTTATAAGAATGTCTTTAACTATTGTTAAGTATTATCGGTGTTATTTTATTATTATTATTATTTATTTTCCGATTCAAAGCCGGGATTGTTCTTTTCTCCGGCTGGCAAAATCTTGGACTTTTCAACAACCGCGAGACATTTCCATGAAAATCCGACACGTACTGGGATTTAAAACAAAGTAAATATTCACTTGTCTGCTTATTTTTAAATTGGAAATTTTTTTTTATTCACAACCCACTTTTTAAGTATCAAGTAATCTCCCATTACTTTTCATTTCATAAATTTTTTCTCATCAAACAAATTCTAAACGGTTTCAAAAATTCGTGATAAATTTTTCAAGCCTAATTTATATGAGAACTTAGGTAATTTGTAATGCAGCTATGGTCTAAAAGTTACACAAAAATTAATTATTGACTTCGAGCATTATCTATAATTTTGATAAAAAATTTGAAAAGTTTTTCCCAGGCGATTGGTTCATTTCAAATGTTCGAGGATTTAAACCGTCCGACGAAAACAAGAGATATTCTAAACTTGAATAATCTTCTATCCTTCATGTCGCCACAAGCAGGATACCCACGGAAGTGTTTACAAGATCCTTGCATCTGAGATGCTTCCAAAATATCCAACCCCATGGTTTTCATCTCCACCTTCTTACCACTAGACGCACATAAACCAGCCATCAGGAATTCTCCACCACCTATTCACTCTATACTCCTCTTAGTACCTACTCCACCCTTATATACTCCATAGACTACAACAGAACATGGTCGTCAAGCGGGTTCGGGTTTTCCTACGGACCACAAAACTCTCAACTGCAAATGGGATATTAATGTCCAAACGATCTCTCAACCAGAACCAGTACCTCTGGCAGTATCACCAGCAGGAATACAACCTTGGTCACCAGGGTGTGTCAAATGCCTGGTATTTACGGTCTTACCTTACATTTTACTATACAACCAACCACTATTCCCTGTCCTCTACACTATTTATACAGCATTATTATTATTATTATTATTATTATTATTATTATTATACGACATCTATTGTATATAATATTGCTAAATATATCCGAGAATATACGACAAGGGTTTTATCCATCAGCGTAACGTTCTGAGAGCAACAAACTAGAACTCCATGTCGAAGAAAATCGTTTCAAAAATCTTCCGGAAAAGTCAGTAGCAGCGAGCTCATAAATTTGAAACAATTCTGAACTATTTGTTGATCATTTTTGGATTTGAAAAAAATTCAGAGGTAAAAAAATTTCCAATCTTCAGATTTGCTCATAAAAAATTTTCAAAAAAGCCAAAATTGATATTAGACTATAATTATTTTTGCTTACAAAATTATCAAAGTTCAAAAAAATAATCAATTCAAAGTTCGGAATTATTGTGAATTGGAAAGTCCACGGTTATTAATTTTTCGGATCATTGTTAGAAAAAATTTTTTTTGCGCGGGAATTAAAAAATTTGAAAAAGCTCGTAAGCTATGCAATATGAAATCTGTAGCTCGAATGTGAATATATTTGAGATTCAAATGTAAAAAGAAAGAAGAAGAGTGTGAGTAAATTTATTGGCTGGGTTTTAGGTTTTGGTTGGGGATCTCTTTCATTGGGTAACGGTCATCGGGTATGTACAGCTCGATTTACCAATTTCCAAGTGTATAATATATCATGTTTAACAAGAAGAACAGGAGAGAGAATTCCGAACGCTAACTTGTCCCATGGGTACTTAAATACATAGGGGAGCCTGGGGCACGAAGGCCCCCTTAAGCCGGTTTTTTCTTTTTGTGGCTTTTAACCATAAAATTCACTTATTTTCCGTCGATATCGAAAGAATAAGTAGAAATTTTGCAAAAAATCGAAAAAAAAATTTGTTTTTTTTCTGGGGCACGAAGGCCTCCTCTCCAAAAAATTATCAACAAAAATTTTTTTTTTATTTGCCGTTAAGTTATGACCTTTATAATGTTTTTATGACGTTTTAGGCCAGTATGTGATGTATGAGGTAAAATGGACCATTAAAAAAAAAATTGTCACGAAAAAATTAACTTGACGGAAAATAAAAAAAAAATAATTTTTTCTTTATAATTTTTTTTTCGAGTTGTCCGTTTTGCCCCTCATATCACGTATTGACTTAAAATATACTAAAAACATTATGAAGGTCATACTTTGACGGAAAATAAAAAAAAAAAAAATTTTACCTAATTTTTGAAGAGGGCCTTTATGCCCCAGGGGGGCCTTCGTGCCCCAGGCTCCCCTACATTTTCCCGTGAATAACTTCCACCCTCTTATACTCTGTGTACTGGGAGCATACATGTGGGTAGATATATATGTATATATATATATATATATATATATATATATATATGCATATATTTTAATACATAGACGTTCTTTAAACTATGCACTAGACATTTACCGCATCTATTTTGTAGTAATCTCTATTAATAGCTGAATAGAAAATTTTTACTTCGTTAATTTATCGCTAGATGGCTCGAGAATGAAAATTCTCTCGTAAGCGCAAGTCTCAAAATTAATTAATAATAACAAATATATCATATGTAGGTTACTATTTATGAGTGTTGAAAAAAATTCTGAAGTAGAATCGAACTTCTGACCCGATGACTAACGGATACTCTGATTAACTGCTACGGTTTATTTTTCTGGATTATTTATGATCATGTGGAAGTAAATAAATTAAAAACAGTCAAGCCAATATATAAATAGATTAATGCAAAGGCTAATTGATGGTTATTTAAATAAATTTATCAACGAAATATACGAGCGGGAATTTTGAAAAAAAATATATAATTTTTGTGGACTTAAATTTGACTTATTGATGACAATATTGTAACAATAATAATGATGATGGTAAAGGTAAAAAGAAAGAGCCGGAAATGAAAATTGACGTCTGTGTATATCCATGCAGATAAATTTAGCTGGTAATGAGACTCCGTTATGCTTTTGGATCTAAACTCGGTCAAACGTTTCTCATTTAGTATCTCATTAATCGATTGAATGTTTCGCGGACTCGGTTTATTGACTTTTGCTGTTAATTTCGTAAATTGAAATTTGTATCCAAGTTTACAGAGCAACACGCCAGTAGTGCACTTGCTATTTCGTTAATTATTTCTGTTCAACGTCTAAATTAATTATTTTTATTTTCATTACCGTCACTTTTCTGCGCTTGGTATTTACCAAATTTTATTTGTAATAATCAATACATGAATAAAAATGTCAATAGAAATTGAAATTAAAATTATAAAAATGATTATATACAAGACGGAAAAATGGTGCGATTGTGGTACGTGGTCGCTGAGTACATAAGACTTCAGTCTACGGTATTTTAATATCTGGCATTCCTGAAACGACCGATCATCTACCGCGTATTACCACCACCACCACCACCACCACCACTATCACCAGATTATTACCATCACTTAACCGCATCAACATTTCAGTAGATCCCCAGATACCTAGACATCATCGCCGAAAATACGTCACGATATCTCTCGTCTTTACTTGACGACACTCTATCTATGTGTGTTTCCATCAGTTATATATATATGTATATATATATGCGCGAAAGTCATCTCTCTTAACGGCGTCTTATCCTACCTGCTATGTACTACATATACTATTCTTAGTAAACTGTAAGGACTATTATCACTCACAAGTACTTGACAAAGTACCCGCCCGCCGTCTTAATTCAACCGTTATTAACTAATGTCTACCGTACGAGAGCTAGTAAACTGCCGGGCTTAAACTATTGGATAATTACTAAATGTCATGTTTTACCCATCAATGTCACGTCTTTTAAATCCTTTCCTTCTACCGGATTACGCATTTCATTATTTTATTATCTCATAAAAAAATTTATCATCTCAGCTTTTATTTATAAGTCGATAAGAATTCAATTAAAAAAAAAGTCAATTTTTAAATTTTGCCCAAATTTTTGAATCGCGGTTTTGGGTGGATTCTAATCAGAGAACTAGGGGTAAAATTTTTTTTTTGTTAAAAAATTTTTAGTTATGGCTTTTAGAAAATTTGTAGTCTGATTTTTGTAAAGAAAATTTTGGTTCATTTTACCTCAGTGTCAACTTTTTTAGTTATCGGTAAAAGAAATCTGAAAATGATTTTTGATAAAAAGTTTTTTGATTGAATATGAATAAATTATCTGTGATAACTACTATTCATTTTTTTTTTAAATATAATAAACGCACACAAAAAATCGATTTTTGAATTCCTGATAAAAAAACAAGTTAAATATTAAAAATTAATTATTTGTCGCCAGCCAACACAAAATAAAAAAAAAAAAAATAATTTTCTGTAACTGCAGAACTGAACTACAACTTGATCTATTTCCCAGCAGCTGGAAAAAATTCACCGAGCGCACGAACTCATTCATCAAAAGCGACAATGTTCCGCGAACGATTTTTCCCCGTCCTTATTTTACGTCCAACACTCAGCGCTGATTTTTATGCCACTTTCTCGTTTCCTTTTCAACTTAAATTTTTTTTATTTGTCACATCTCTCAACTCTTCTTTCACAGCAACATCTTGATCGCCCATCGATCGTGCCTTATACTTTTATCTGGCTCAATTCTCGACTGCTACGAGATCGACGAGGCACTATTTCATCCTCAGTCCTTACACCTTTTTTATCTTTCTCTCCTTTTTTTTTTTATTACTTTTATTCTATCATTCTTGACAAGTGATTACAATATACGTATTGTCAGACTTTGTCGACACGAAATGCTTATGTTATGGGGCAAAATGGACACTCCTATAAATTTGACTCAGCTTTATCATGAAAAATTTTAACAAAATTTCAGTAAAAATTTTCGACCTAATTTTGAATTTTAAAAATATTAGTGGCGCCATTTTACCCCATGATGTCTATTAGTCGTATAGTAAAAAAAAAAAATACTGATGACCCAATTTTCCCTTCTCTTCTAATTTTCAATATTTTCAAATTGAATTTTCCTTGACTGAACAATAGTGGAAATGATTTTGCATTTCCGGTTTCGAAAACACGATTTATCACTTTCGATTGTAACTAAAGCGTGGGTCAAATGAAAGTGAGTATGGGTGTGTGTGTGATAAAAGAGCTGGTGTTAGTATTACTCATTTCAGTTGAATCTTATATATAATCCGGATCGCTTTAACGGAGAGAATGTACATTAATAATGTGAAAGAAGAAGAGATCAAAAGGATAAAAGGATTCGTAGAAAGAGTTCTAAATATTTTATTTTTAATTATCTCGAGTAAGATAATTAAAATTGCTCCAATAATAAGAATTTAATGAAATAATAAATGCGATAATAATCTTAATTGATTTTTTTTTTTTTATTTTTAATCCACTTTCATGATATTCGCAATATTAATTATTGACAATCCAGCTGTGAGCTCAACTTTATATTTTTATTATTATTTTACTTTATCTCATTAAATTTTACTATCATCATTGTAGTCCGTTACTTCTTCATTTACATGTTAATATGAAAAATCATTGCCACAATAAACATTGTAATAAAAATAAACATTCAATTAAAAACTCTAACGCATGCGCATAAAAAGTATAGAAGAAAATTAATCATTTTTATTCGAAACGAAAATTTTTGTCTCTAGTAGTGTCTCATTTTGCCCCAAGTAGGGGAAAAGTGGGGAAAATGGATCACTTAAATTTTTAAGGCCCATTTGCTCCCCCCCCCCCCTCTTCTACTTCTAAAGTAATAGAAAATTTCCATTAATAATAATTTTTATAAATTTATTTCAAAAAAATATTTTTAAAAAATTAAAGATATTAATGAATTAATTAATTATTAATAATCTCATTGAAATTCTTCTTCATAATTTAAAAAGATCTCTAATTTATGATTAAATATACAAAGAGAATATTCAAGTATGAAATAACTTAAAATCAAATTATAATTTTAAAAATAATTACTTTAATGAAAGCTCGAAAAAAAGATCAAGAGTAAAAAGGCCCAAGAACGTTAATGGAAAATGTGGAGCTTGGACGAAATGAATTTTAAAAATTTTTTTCTTAATTTCGATATTAAAATATTTAAATTCTAATGTACGTCGCAGATGCGTCGAGTAATCTGTAATGTTAGTACACTCGCTGATAAATCCGACGGAATTGGGCTTTTATCAAAACGACGTTTGAATTTTCCGAGACTTCATACAAGAATACTCATTAAATTCCATCGGGTATGCCCGAGTAATACAATACACTGTAGTAATTTCCAAGTAGTAATTGGAAAGCGAAATGACGTGAGATAATCGACATAATCCACACAAACTATCGCACGCAATCAGCTCGTGCGTAAGCTCATAACGTGTTTCAAATACCATTCCACATATTCTCTTTACTCATCCGATGGATTCACGTTAAACATTTCGAATAATTTATTCCCACGTACATTCCATTTATATACACATGGATTAAAAACGAAACAGATTTTATTCCAATTTAAATTTTTGCAACGCATACGAAAATTAAATAAATAAATTTTTGTGTAAAGAAAAAAATTAAATGGCTGAAAATTTTTTGAAATAAATTTTGTGTCGATTGCGGTCTTGTTATCAGCTAAATCAATATATATATGTATATAACAACTTTATCAATTCATTTCAATCTACTGGATGAAGGACTTTTAGATTTTCTACTCTTTCCGCGATTCAATTGTGCTGAAATTTCATTGTCATGTCATTAATGAAGGGTAGAGTTTCAATTGATTAACTTGGGATTGTCGATTGGTACTGATTCCATTTGATAAAGTTAAGCTATTTTAGTCCTATCAGAAAATAAAAATAATAATAAAAATGGTTAAGTTTTGTTCAAAGGTTATAAATAATGCGATTGTACTAATTATTTAACGGTCGAGAATGGAGATAAAATGACAAGGGTACCGGTTAGTGACATTATGGTTTTATAAATTACTTCCATGTCAGTGTTTTTATTTCGGTCGGATCGTTGCTTGCGAGGATAAAATTTTTTTTTTCACACTCTATTGAAAATTAGAAGGTTCAAATTTTTATAAGGCTGCGTATCTGATTAAAAAAAAAAAATTAAAGGGATCGATTGGTGAAAAATCAATAGTAAAATTTTTTATAAAATTAAATCCTGAATTTTGACACAAAATCTAACTCACAGAAGCTCACTGATTCAGTCTAAAAAAGTTTCATAAGAGTAAAAAAAAAATTAAAAAATATTTTTATTTATTTTTAGTCAATAAGATATTTGAACTTTGGTCTATGCTGAAGTAAATGGAGTTCTGGGAATCGTCTGATTAGAATTCAAATTCTCATTGGAAGCGGCTATGTCCGATTGGAATGCCTAGCTAGTCGTCTCGATAATCCGTATATATTGGAACGTGGCATAGCCCTGGAAACTAACCGCACCTACTACCGATAACCAGAAAGCGCTGGGTTACAGATAAAGCCGGAGCCTAGAACTACTACTAAAACTACTCATAGTTTGAATGAAAGATGAGCGAGTGAGTGAGCAAGCGAGTTTAACGTTGCCTACACACCCACATACCCACACACTCACTCACACTCATCTACAGTGGCTGGAAAGCCACGACTTGACAATTCAAAGGTATGCATGGCAACTTTGTGGACTATGTGCATTTAGCTCGTCACATTTAGCTCATCTGTATATCTGTTGGTGTAGCTCAGTGTGCCGCGTCATAGCTAAAGTTAACACACTGCAGAGTAGTACAGTATAGTATAGTATAGTGTACATCTCCATCCTCGAACCCCGACTCTAACCCCAACTCCGACCCCGACTCCAGCTCCACTCACAAGGATAGCTGTTGTTGGGTTACAATAGAGAAAGAGGGGTTTGGAAATACGGCACACGCCCCGATTCGACTTGATTGCACGAACAAAGAGCAACGACGTCGAATCCACCAATCGATAATACTGGTATTTGATGATGCCAGATAACAATCGACTTGGATGAGGAAATTAACCAAGATTCGCTAATTAAATTTCTCGTATGATCATATCTATAATCCATATTGAAAATCCGGCTTTAAATTATACCAATCCGCGTTTGCGTCTACAATAAGTTATCCAGTTATCATGCAAATTTATCGTTATCATTATTATTCATTTTTAAAACCCGTCATTTTTATCCCAGTGCCAGTTGTCAAAATTGACATCCATTCACTGGACCCTGAAAAAACCCGAGCTTCGTAATTTCCTGTGGTACAGAAACCTGAAAGCCAGCTGGAGATTGGCTGACTTCCTACACCGACTTAGATCTCTTCCGATAATAAATTTTCGGATCATTTCACCGCCGACTAGTATTTCTTTCTTATATTTTAATTGATGGAGTAAGTAAGTAACGAATAAAAGTATATATATATATATATGTATATACATATATGTTTATTTTCTTGTTTTAACGGAGCTAGAATCGATGTCGGAAACTAGAGGCATTAGATTTTTCCGAGCAATAGCGTTCTTCCTCTCCTCTGCTATTTATTTTTATTTTTATTTTTATTAAAAGCCTGAGTAATGGCTCCTTGGGGATCTGTATCGAGTTGATGGTAAAACCATAGGGAACTAAAGACTATTGCCGGATGAAATTCAGTCGTAATTATAGTTTATACTGTTATTAAGGCTATCGGTTATTATGACACGCTCGTGTAATGTGGAGTGTTTATAGTCGGATTGTTCGTTTAGGGTAAATTTTAACCGGAGTTATGGTATATATAGATGCTAATTTATAGGCAAGGCGGAGCGAAACGTGATACCGTTTCGAACAAAATTTTTTTTGTCTAGTCAAAATTCATAATCAATACTCCCCTAATCCAAGAGGCGTTTGAATTTTTTTTTTATTAATTTATAGGGTAGGTTGGGGCATAATGGCATCAGCATAAAATTTATTAAGAAAAAAAATGGATTTTTTAAAAATTATTTTGTAATTTAGAATTTACTACGCAGATAGAAGTTTTTATTTAATATTAATAAATGCATTTATTTGAAACGACTCCCGAAAATTAGAAAAATTTTTGAATATCAAAAGACTTCGTATCGGTGTTCAAAAGCCACAAGAAATAATTAACTCGCTCAGGTGACCCGTCATGCCCCAGTTACATCACACCCTATACATCGCTGATAAAGTTTGGGTGGTTAGATTATTTATGCAAACGGTCGGATACGATCACCCGATCAATTTATTTATCTTACAACATAAACTTGCCGCGGTTGCCTGCTTGACGTAATCCCTTTTTTTTATTGTCCTTTATACTCTCAGTACCTGTTTTTCTCGGTTGTCGCTCCGATGGTGTATCGGGTATAAACTTAGTACGTAACTTTGAAACCGCGGCAGACATTTCACAAGCTAAATTACCCTATTCTATATATCCTACGCCTCAGGTCTCATACCTTACAGCCCTCACACCACAAAAGACCCAAGTTAAAAAATCCACCCACGGCTAAAAATGATAAATTAAACTTTATACTGACACTCAATCTTTAAAAATTCTTTTTTACTTTTTTTCGAGTGTTTACTAATACTCTTTAATTCTAATGATTATTACATTACCATTTATATTTATTAAATAAATTTTTTTTATTTTTGAACCTTACGTTATTTAAATGCTAAACAACAACACCAATTTATACACGAGCAATAATTTTTTTCATATTGACTTGAATCTAAATATTTTTTTTCGAGTTAAGTCAAAAATAAAAAATGAAGATAAAAGAAATTGAAATATATATTTGTATATATATAGAATAATAATAATTCAGAGGATTGAAAAAAAAATTGAATAGGATGTATTATATATAAATATATGAATTCACCCTAAAATCCTACCCTAGCTTTATTTTCTATCCTAACTTCTATTAGTTTTCTCCGAGGGATAAAGTCGTAAATGTATATCCGTTCACGCAATACACTAATATACACGGGACCAGGTCATTTTCGGACATTAAATCTTTTACGTCATTCGATAAATAACCATCTGAATTTTTATTTATAAAATAAAATTATAATATATATATTGATATATTAACCGTGATATTTATCGACAATTGTGGTGAGGTAGGATGTGGGTAATCATGATGTTTATATTACATACATAAGCGATAGGATGATTTTAGGGCATTAAATTTTGATGTTTCATCAAAAATAAGAGTAAACATCGTCTAATGGATTAGAGCCATTATCGTTATATTTATTTTTTTTACAAGGGAAAATCGGGGTTAAGTGAGACTGCGATGAGATCTTTGTTGTCAGGTCATCGGAAAAATTTTTTCATCAAATAAAACTTTTATGTCTATATTTCGAATTAGGGGATGTCCTTAAATGGTGTAACAAATTTCGGGACAAGGGGTCACAGTTTCACTGCTACCTCACTCAACTAATAATTTCATTTTCATGACGTATAAAATTTGAAAAAATAAATTATTCGACGACAGCAAAAAATAGACATTTATTTTTAAAAAATTGCAGTCATACTTCAAAATTCAGACATTAAAGCAAAAAAATATGTGACATTTTGTAAAAAAAAAAAATTAAATGAAAATATTATGGTAAAATTGATAATTAAAAAAAATGATGTGTAACAAATATTTATTTCCACGCTTATGACTTTATACGGTGGCATTAACACTCTTTGTAACCTCACCTATATTCTGCTACACTCTTATTACGCAGTCTATAAATACATGTAACCTCTGGCAGCAAACTAGATACCTGCCTGGCACTAATAATCTTTTAGCAATATTAATGATGAGCTAATAAAATTGCGGTTCACATTCACGGTAAATAATCACGAAAAAAAAATATCGGTAATTAGTTATTAAGCATACGTTTATTATATATACTGTGTCAACGGTTCATCAAATTTTCCACTCAATCGAAGGCGCTAAGGCGTGTCAAGGCCCAACGTGTCGGTCAGCCATTAAATCTGTGGAGATAGTCAGAAGCGTAATCATAATTTATTTTTTGTACGACTTTGACTACTCTCGTAACACTAGATTACACTAAAACCCGACGTTTTTACTGAAATATTGACCATCAGAATGCGATAACTATAAGCCGTTACATCAAGAGCTTAAAAAATCTGAAAAACGATTCTCTGTAAGCTAACCGCAAAGCTTGCTGCTGTTTTCGAGCTCAAAGAGCTCAGAAATGTTACTATTGATGAACTTCTGAGCTCTTCGAGCTCCAAAAACAGTTGGATCAAAAAATATACATTTCGCTGAAAAAATATAATTTTTGTCCGACGGTATCTTCAAATAAATCAATCGATCGGCTTCAAAATCTAATCAACTCTGTCTTGATGAGCCCTTTCGATTCCCGCGAAGTAGATTCAAATCAATCCGTTTCAAAGATATGTCTGAAAATGGTCAGAAGAGTTTCCTAGGATGGCAAAACGTCAACACATGTTCAAAACTCAGTTTTCAAAAACTGGACTCAGATCTATAACTTGCCTTTTTTTTTAAATTTTAAATTTTCATAGCGGGGTTGAGTAATTTTCTTAATTGCTCTATTGGAAAAAATCATAAACCAGCGAGTTCTTAGAAGGATTCTCAAAAAACATTAAAACTGGCCCATATGGTTTCTACTGCAGTTTATAAAAGTATTTTTTGGAAACCAATAAATTTTTTTTTTTCGCAGATAAAAGTAACTCGGAAGTTATTTTCTTTGCAATGGATTTTTTTGTGCTTGTATGGTACTTTTAAACTTCTTCTGGCTTCTGCTGTAGGGTTTGCTGGTTAAATTGATGGATAAAAGCCGTCTGGGCGTGATCGTAAAAAAAAATTTTCTACTTGGTCAGCGTGAGTTTGCTTAAATTTTCTTTTTAATCAAAAACTACAAAAACAAAAAAAAATAAAAATACACATTACTTATTTTTATTCGTATTCAAGTCAGTCCAAAAATGGTGACTCATTTCACCCTGGTACCACTAAACACATATTAATGAATTTACAAAAAGGAGTAATTAAAAATTTTAATTTATAAGTTTTATTTGAAATCTATCGTTAATTGAAAAAGTTCAAAGCAAGTTAATTAAATGCAGTCATTTTTTTCTTTGAAAAAAAAAAAATAATAATAAAAGAGTTAAAACGTCGTAAAAAAAAAAATTTAGTTAACTCTTTTCTCTATTACTCGGTGACTTTATTTATCTCTTTCTCTCATTTTTAAACCCTCTCATCCTCTCAGCATACTAGCTAAAGTGGTTCGCAAATGTAATTACCGACCTACGACCTTTTACCCGTTAATATTTTATTAAACTTTACTACAGGATAATCGCAAAACTAGTAATTGCACAAAATAACGATCTGGCCTACGGCAAGCTAAATACGTTTATAAATATACATCCTACAATATTGTCTCAATTATTTATATACAACATAATTACGCGGTTTATTTTAAATAAATTCCTTCTGATACTCAAACACGAAAAGTTTTAAAGAAACTATCATCTGCTGATCTAGACTAATTTTCTAACGGCAGCGGATATGAAAAATAAAAAAAAAAAAAAAACAATTAACACCCCTGCATATTTAAAAGAGAGCCTCGTTACCGTCCAAGTGGGATCTCGTGTGGCATCGCGTCCAGGCAACAAGCCAACGAGGTATTAAAACCGGAAACAACAGACGGAAACAAACGCGGAAGCACTGTCCGCCGGAAGTTAACCGTTTGCCATACCATGATTGTGCAGAACGTTCGACCTGCACAGAAACCTTGTGACCGTACTTACGTCCACGTTTGACCCACCCTTGTTCTTATCATTGTCATAGTTTATGCACAACGTCTCAATATTCCACAGTAAAAAACGAATCGTCAAAATTTAAAAAAAAACCTAAGTTAAAATTTAGTGGTGAAATTTTAACACTTTTGGGTATCAATTAAATCAAAATATGTTAAAAATAATATCGACTGTCACAAAATAATATTTGGAAAATTTTTAACTTTTAATATACGCGTGTAACTTTTTTAACACTCATGTCATGTTAAAATAACGTGACCCTGAAGTTAACAGACTATTAATAATTTTATAACTTTTATTTCAACAAATAAATTACAAAAAAAAAAAAAAAAAAAAAAAACTAAAAATATGCACATGTAGAAAATTTAAAAAACTACAGGTGCATTTTTTCAAAATATTTTTTTTTTTATAATTTATTGTTTAAAAAAAAATCAAAAAATTATTAGACGGCTAACTTCAGTCTCACTCGGAGTTCCGGAGTTTTTTAAAAAAATAAATCTGCCAAGGAGATTAAATAAACAGTCATCTTCGCATTCACTCCAGATTTCCTCTGCGTTCACTCACTGCAGTGTTCTCTTTGGCTCGAGTATATTAAAATAAAAAATATTAAATTATTTATTTTCTTCTAATCTCATATTTTGAATTTAATAATCAAACTCGCGCTCTACTTTATATTATTTTAATTACTCGTACTATTCATTTATTTACACACGACTGATTCACATAATTGTACTTAACATGTATGATACCATCATCAATAATTACCGTACGTATATATTTATATGAGTAATAAATTCAATTAGTTGCTAAATTAATTAAAACTGTAATATGCTCCAATAAGCTTCAATTTCAATCCACGTAAAATAATTATATTATTGTTACAGTACTATAATTATTGTTACTATTTATCAATATAATTAAATACTATCAATTATTTATTCATAAAAGACCATTGTCGGTATTTTCATTGCGTCCATAATCAAGTTCTTATGGAATCCTTGGGAACTTTGTTTCAATAAAAAAATAAAAAATGTTGAAAAAAATTGATTGGATTCAAAATTTAATAATTGAGGTACGAACCGAGTGTAAAACATTTTAGTTTTAATTGATAAAATAATTATGAAAATAATAAATATGTCAATCAGCGAATTCGAAAATAAAAAAAAATAGAAAATACGACAGAGTTTGAACTCTAGGAAACAATCGACGGGTATTTCAAAATCAATCCCCAAAAGTAAATTTATTGAAAGATAAATAAAAGCCAACATTATAAATTATTTATAGTTATTGTTTCGCGAGTTGTGATTTTTGTGTGTGTGTGTTGTTTATTCGTCAATAAATCTAACTGCTTTATATATTTATCTCCAGGCTTTCGTTGTTTGTTTTTTGACATTATTGCCGTTGTGTGGTTAAAGTAATAAAAATGTGTAAACAGGCTCCGGTAATGGACGGAGAGTCAGAGGAAAAGAAAAAACTATCGGGCAAATCGAGAAAAACGAGCAGCGACTATGGTCGCAACGTAAATGAGATCGTTGCAGGACGAAATTAAAATGAAGTACCCAAAGTGCTGGGTACTATAATACAACAAAAAAAAAAGAAAAAAAAAACGTTATTAAAATAAAGTAACGACAAACAGAAAAAATTTGTAATTAAATTTCATGTGCGTTTGCTTTTTTTTTATTTTGTCATTTTCTTTTTACTTCACTTGAATAAATATTTTTGCAATAAATTTTTTAACAATACGTTGAGTACTGAAAAATTTCTGAAAGAAAAAAAAATTATGACTCAAAATTCTTCAAAGAATAATTATCAATGAAAAAAATTTTTACCAGATAAGGGTGGGCCGTTTTGCCTATCTTTTCCTTAATTTTAAAATTCCGCAGTATTTTACTGGTTAAAATTAAGCGTTCAAGAAAAAGGTCTTCTAAATTCCCGAGTCAAAATGAAAAGTTCTAGTTTAGACTTCAAAAGCCTCAATTTCTTTGATGTTTTTTTATTATAGCAAGACCTCAAAATCTTTAACGAATCAAAAGTTATACTTTGAACTTTGAAAAATTTTGAATAGAAAAGGGAGGGAAGAATACGTCGAATTTTGAGTATTCTGAGGCTCTAATCCAAATTATGATTCCAGTTTAGTCTTTAGAGGGGTAAAGTTGGTCGTAGCACCTCTTTTGAGGACTAAACGATGATAACTATACTGCTGTCAATTTCAAAATTCTAAATTGACTTCCAGAAACCTCATTGAGACCTTTGAGACTCAAATCCAAATTTGTTTTTTGACTCGGGACACTACCAGGCCGACTGTGCGAGCTAAATTATTTACTCAATTTTATTTTATTCATTTCAAATTAGCTGAATGAATACATGCTGCGTACAGCTGAGGTAGTCGAGAATAGAGCCAAAACGAATATGATTTTAATAGTCAGTAGCTCTAGAACGATCTGTGACGTAAGTGATAGTAGTAGTGAGCATGTCAGACCTCTCGAGGCTGCATAAAAGGAGGATCAGAATCGGAAGAGCCAAGTGAATGTATTGTCAGTAATAAAAATTTAAAATGAAATGGCAATTCACGGGTGAATAAATTATTTTACTGTCGTAATATATACGGTTTCGAATGAGAATAATCGATCGTCTAATAAATAACTTGGGTATTGTAATAAATTAAACCTCATGCTTTTTACTTGAGTTATTGCTTCAATATTATTTCACCATACATTTTATATACAAAACTAATTAATTACATATTTTTATTACTGATGTATCTATCGATCGTTTCATTTACTAAATCATTCGACCTTCATTTCCTGTTATCATTTGGTTCTCTATAATTCTGTCAGTTTGTTATTTATCCAATCAATATTTATTATTTATCAAAAATGCATATATATGACTTTTCACTTCCTATAATAATAATATATGTATACATATGTTTACATATATTAAGCCGTAACAGCTTGTCAGCATTTTCCCTAGCTTCCAGAGTATTTTTATAAATTTTAATAGAGAGGTCGCAATAAAAAAAACTCCGGAGTCAATTCAACCTCTTCTTGATCAGTCAATCAAACCCCTGGCTTCACTATTCATTAAATTAATTTTTTTTACTGACAATAGTTGTAAAAATTTATTAGCCTTAAAAGTTCCTGGATATTGTCAGCAGAATAAAAAAAAATTAAGTATTCATGTAAATTTTTTTTTTAATACTCTCTAAAGTTTTATCTTCTCTGACTACATTGTGTTACAGTATCACTAAAAGTCTTTTTCAATTTAAAAGCACACATGGTATACAATTGTGCACTAACTGACACGGAGGCAAAAGAGTCCTGCGGTAGTTTTCTAAGAAGATATCTTGAGTAGTACAGACGTTAATGTGCGTACACAGGTGCATGCACAGAAAAGCTTCCACCTCTCAATCGCTCGCCGCCAATAGTTAGCTTACATTTTTTTATTTTATTTTCGCCCACAAAGTCCACATAACTGGAGCTCAAACAATGTGCACTTGCCACAACCATCGAGTTGGGTGAAAAAATTTTTTTACCCGAGCATTTTTTTTCAGTCTTTATTTTTCTTCGAGGTTTTATTATTTTTTAGCCCATATATGTAACTTTTCATCGTCATTCTGTTGTTCACTTGCAGTTTTCTCTCTTGATTCCACCCATACTAGTGTACAACGTGCCCTTTTATTTTTTATTTTTAAGTCAACTTTTTTTATCTTCATTTTCTTTTGCTGTACTCACGTCGTACGTGACCATTTCGGATCGAGTTGAGCTGAGAGATGCCGTATCAACGGAAAATATAAAAAAGTTAAGCGCATGAGCTACTTTTGCTGGTCATGTTATATGTACATATATATGTGAGACCAGTGATATAGAAAGATAGAAAAATTGCAGACGCGTCTCCAGCGAAATAATTTTATTTTTATATATTTATTTTTCTTGTTCTACTTAAACTTATTCTTTAGCTTACTTCTTTACTTTTGCCCATAAGGGATAACGTGAAAAGTGTGAGAACACAAGAAATGATATTAAAAAAGAGAAAAAATAAAATTGCACATCTGCAATGATACTTTTGCTGAGGAAATAAATTGACAATTCGCACATGGGATCTTTATTACCATGACCTATTTTCAAAATTAATCATTTCCCGCTTCTAAAATTAGTTTTTTTTTTTTTTTCATCAATAAAAATTGTTCATTGGGTAATCAATTTTACGCGTCATTGAAAAGTTTGTTTCAAAATGAAGTAAAATGGTCCGCGATTTTAAAAAAAATGTTTGAATTATAAATTTTGAGTCTATATTTTTGTAAAAAAAAAATTTTTTTCTTGAAATTTGTGTTCCGCATTACCTCCGATTGCATTATGATGCCAAGTAGTTGATAAAATTAAAAAATTTTCTACTCACAATATAAATTTATAAGATGAAAGCCGGGTTAAGATTAATATTATGAAATATAGAAATCTAAAGTATTTAAAATAGAATATGAAGTAGTCAAGAGGCGGATAAAAAGCCTAGAATGATGGAATAACGAGTTGAAAATTTTCCGAGCGTAAATCAACAGGATGTAGAGCCACGAGAAACTACGAAAATCAGATGAAAAAGTGACTCGCAAAAAAATGAGAGCGAGGAAGAGCAAAGATAAATAGAGCAAACAAAAAAAAAAAAGAGAAAATTGTGAGTAAAAAAAAAAATAAAAATAGTACTTTCTTGTTCTTTACGAAATCTCAAGCGCAGGAACGTCGGCTGGTATGGGAAGCCGAGTAATTAGGCGCTGACGAGTACTCCCTTGGGTGGTTTTTCGATCTGAGTTATAAAAGGTGAGCAACCCAAGTAAAGGAAAAAAGTAACCAGTGACATGAAATTTACAATAAGAAAAAAAAATATATAAAAAAATCAATGAAATTTTTTTTACATAAACTTGAAATTTATATTTGCATTATCGATGTCATTTAAATTACTTGAGGCATAAGAATTTTATTTGCATTAAATTCATTTCTTATTCGTCGTCTCGAGGAGCCAATCAATTCGGCTCTCAACGTCAGAGCTACGTTGATAATAATTATTCTAGCCGCTTATTCAATTGGATCCTCATGCTTTCGAGGAATTAATACTTTGAATTATCTTTTTCGGTATTTAAGATAATTTTTTAGAGTGATTTTAAAATCAGTGTATTTACACCTGGATTTCGAGTCGATTTGATTTTTTTTTCCATTAGCTTTGAATTTCTATTGAATAGACCGCTATTGTAATAATCATTTGGATACTAATGTAATGTTACTAGTTTTATTATAAATTAATGAAGACTGAAAACTTAGAATTGAGTACTTTTGTAACTCCACTCGCTGCCATTACCAAGTAAAGGCTGCGCCATCTACTTTTTCTTTAGAGTAATAAAAGTTTGTTATGGTGATAAAGTAAATTTTTATAATACCCGAAAATAAATGACTTTGATCTCCGGCCATAGATCTGATTCTGATTTTTTTATTGCCTAGATCTATATAGATCTATGATCTACGTAGATCAAAATAAAAAAATTATTTAATTAAAATACAAAATTTCGATTTTCCACAAGATTTTTGAATCTTCAATCGGAAAAAAAGACCGATCTAATTTACGATCTACTTGATATCCATAGATCTGGGATCGAAATTTTTTTCATAAGACTGAGATTTTTTACCAAACCAAAATTTTAAATTTCAAAAATTCGATGATGGTCTTTTTTAGCTCAAAATTAGATCCGAGTGTGAATCTTTAGATCTGAATTTTTTTTTCCAACATAAAAAAGATTTTATCTCAAGATCAACATGAATCAGAAGATCTTAGATCTTCAGATATCGATGGAAATCTAAAATTTTGAAAAATCTCATCCTAGTTTATTCAAATAAATTCTAATGAATTTTTCCCTAATTTCGAATAAAAAATACATAATGACTTTCAAATTTAATTGACACTCATTAAACAGGACGAGAGTATAATGAGTAATAAATTGACATTGTTTACTTTTATTAATAGCTGACATTTTATTTTGACTGATGTACTTGTAAATTTACCAGTAATTATTAAAGTCCGAAGTAAATTTAGATCAATAAATAATAAATTAAAGTGAATAATTGTCATAAATTAACAGGTCGTTGACAGCTGGTTAATTTTAATTATCGAAACTGAATTTCAACGAAAAATAATGGAAATAAATTTGAAATTTTGAAATAAAATACCTGGAATTGAAAGTTTAAATGAAGTATATATTTACAAGTTAATTATTTTTCCAGCTGTTACGTCATGTTTTGTATATCCAGTAGAATTAAACTCAACAGGGAATTCATTTGCCTTTATCTTTGTTTCCCATTTAGTCCAATACCCCAGAGTAAAGTGCGATGTACTCTCGCTAACAAAATCCCTTGGTATAAATGAACTAAACGAGAGAAGAAAGGTTAACGTCCACGCTACAATAAATTACTTTGTATTAGAGGCTAAATTAACTTTCATAGACACAATTTCATTTTGTTTATAATTATACAAGCATACACGGAGATAATGTACACCAATATAAATTACAAGCAAACTAAAAAACAAATAATAATTAAAAAATTATATTTATAAACGTTTTTATTCTCTTTCATCTTTTGTTCTCTTCTGGATAACAAACCTCGGATTAATTTATTTTTTGCTTGGTAATTTCATTTTTATATTAACGTTATTTTACTCCCATATAAAAAATTCACCGATAATTTGTCTGTAAAAATAAAAAATAAAAAAAAAGGGCAAAATCGGCCATAAAAAAAAATTCCCTGCGAGGTAAAATGGGCTGATGTGTTTTATCAAAAATTTCTGTTTCTATTTCTGTTTCCCCCCTCCCCTTTTCCTTTAAAGTTCCGTTAAAATAAAAAATTTAAGTTTTCAAGTAGACTCACTTCATACATTATATATATAGAATATATGAAAAATATCGAGATGAAATGTTAGTTCGACACTTGTGAGATAGATAATTTAAACATTTATACTTTGGTTCTTAACTTTGACCAACTGAATTAGAGAGAGAAGAGAAAAAAGAAAATAAACGGAAGGAAAAAGAGAGTGGATAAACCAAGTAAAATTTATAAATCCTTTTCACTGCTATGACAAGTTTAATCTTTTAGCAAAAGAAAATATAGGTTTTAGCTTGCTTTACAACCATATTTTCGTCTGGATCATACTCTAACCCACACTCTCAGTGTATCCATAATTGAATTTTATACTTGGACCACTGTGCTTTCATCTCCTTCTATACCAACGGCAATGCTTAATATATATACATATATACCTTTTCAATATTATATATATATATATAAACTTTTCTATACATTTCCATGTAAATATAAAATTCATTTCAACCTGTAATTGATTTCAAAAAGTTTAAATCTCTTTGATAAAAATATAATGCTTCGGAAAATTATCAAAACCCTTACAATTGAATTTAAAATTCCACCAATCATTGTAATACGATAAAAAATCAAATCCAGTTATACAAGCGGTCACTATTGCAAATTTACAGTCAATATAAAAAATTCGCAGCTCATAATTTTTACAAGAGATACTGAGATTCAAAATGATTTTTAACCCTCGACTCGTGATTTAATTAAATTTAACCTTACGACATTATAATAACAACCATGTTAACCACCCAATAACATTACAATTAAATATAATCATTATAAATCACGAAAAACCACATCATGACATCATAAATAGCGAAACTCAATATTTTAATTTCCGTAATGGCTTCTTCTTATCATAAATTATCATCATACTCGTACTGTAATTATTATTATTTTTAATCTTGTACTCAGTGTAATAACAAAAGACACCACTTTTTATCCTCAGACTCTAATACTCTTGGCTTCATTAAACTTTATTTATCCTTTAATCTTATACATTTCTTAGGTACAAAAAAAAAACATAATAATACATAAAATAAAATAAACCAACGTCGCTACTTTTGTTCGTTAACTACTACATACATTCATATATATATATATATATATAATGTGGACTCTACTGTTCATTATATACCTCCTGGTTTGTTAGAAAATTTTCTTCCTATGGAGTATATTGTCACAGGAATTACATTGGATTTTGTGTAATCTAGCTAACATATATATAGATATATACGTATATATATATATATATATGTATAAATCCAAAGCACTTAGAACTAACGATTGTATGTATTTACTTGCGTACAACTGTACATTAATTCTTAATGTCTAGACTTCAGAGCAACAGTAAAAGTAGTTATATATATATATATATATATATATAAATATATATGTAGGTATCTAATTGACGATACGACTAGTTCATGGCATTAATGCACTTTATAACCTGAGGGATTAGGGTCTTTCTCTTTTGTTTGTACAATATCTCGTATTTGTGCTAAAGTTTACTCTCCAACAAATTTTATTTTTCATTTCTATTCACTGTACTGCACTTTATATATTTATGTGTATATGTACAACCCTTCTAGGCATCCAGAAAATTCACCGCAAATGCCGGGTTCCTTAGCAGACTTGGTAATATTATTACAAGCTAACTTTTGATGTAGACCCTTTGACTTTACTTATTTACTTGACGTTTATTTGCCTTGCCCTTATATTTACTGTTTTCTTGTATTTACAATTATTCTCACTTCACTTTCTTCGAAAACTAACATTCACTACCAACAACAACAGAAGGACTTTTGAGTAACTTTTTTTTTTATTGCAAATTATTCACATAAAAATGACAAGAATTTGACTAAAAAAATTTGAAATTCTGTGAAACTGGTCGTGATAAATTGAATAGATTTATTGTAAAAATTAAATTTATTAAAGAAAGTAATGATTATTTAAAGTGACATCTGAAAATTTAGTACGCGATTAAGACCATATGTCTTTCATCCCCGGTTATTTTCCAGAATCTAATGGATACGATTACGCGGTCGCCTCACCCTTTCCTTCGAATGCTGTTACATTTCAAAATGTCTCTTATATTAGCAGCTGGTGCTTCCGGTTGGATAGTGGAGGTTAAAGTTGCCGTAGTAGTACAAGTAGACAGTAGACGCTAGACAAGTACATACAAGACAGGCATTGAGCCAAAAGCCAGACACGATGACACGACTCAAGGTTTTGGTTTTTTTTAAATTATCCTTCTAAATTTTATATTAAATGGATAGAAAATGATAAATGCTCACGTATCATACGTCCATTTCTACATCATATATATATATATATATATATGTATGTGTATATATATTCTAGTTGGATGTTTGCCGAAAAGTTTTTAATAATAATAAATAAAAATAATATTTGATGTCAAGCATAAGAAATTAAATTTTTTATAAATAAAATGACGACAGTGAGATGTAATAACGAGATTTAAATTAAAAGACCAGTGAAAATGAAATAAAAAGTGTTTACAAGTGGAATAAAATGTAAATAATGGGTATTAATAAAAAATAAGTTTGATGGTGGAGAGAACACTTGGACAGGAGAAAAAGCCGAGGGGAAGAAAAGAGCGGAAGGAAAAATATACGAGGGCGCGATAAAAACATAGCATCGTGATTTACATCGAGAGTCTATCTTACTCGGCAATTTACTGACGTACTTGCTCTAAATCTCCGCGAAAATATTATTGCTTTGTAACGATGATGATATAAATATGGAGGAAATAATAATGATAAGTAAAACGGGTGTGAGAAGACGGAAAAAAAGTTATTAAATTTTTTTTAAGCGACCGATTTATTTTTGTTATTTTACAGCCGGTTTTTTTTGTTTTTTTAAAACTATTTGGAGACAGGAATTAAATCAAAAGTTATTAAAGATATTTTAATTATAGTTGTAATTTATGTAAATAAATTCAATGAATTATTAAATAATATTTAATTAAAATTTTTTTTCTTCTGAGTGTGAAATTACATTTTTAATTATGCAATCAAATGACAACTTTTTTTTCTATCAAAAAGTCACTGGCATTTACAAGAATTTTTTTTTAATTTTTGGCTCCAAAAATTTAAATATTAAATATTCAAAATTTTTAATGGCCTATTTTACCCCCTCTCCTAATTATTAATTAACAAGAAATAATAACCAAAATTTTTTTTCATTTTCTGTTAAATTAAATTTGCCAACGTTAACTCTAAACTCTGGCTCAGTAACCTCACGTATAATGCGGGAAATTACTAACCCAGGTTTAAAAACAAATATGTCGTTAAATTAACTCAATCTGCTGATTTCGCACAAAATATCTGACCATTAACACTTATTAATATTCAAACTATAAATTACCCTAGACTAATTCCGTAGCGACGTTTGTTCAAAGCCGCCTCGACCCGATTTCCAATTTCTTTTTTGGACAATTTTTAATTAAAAATATTTCCCGCGTCTTTTATTTTCAGTAGCAGTAAAAAGAAAATTTGTAAAGACGTTATTAATAAGTGCGTTTAATAATATACGGCTATATATTAATTTAAAAAATGAAAAAAAAGCCGCTTTAATTAGATATAATAAAAAATAAATTTCTAAAGGTTTAAAAGAAGTTTCCGCACGAAGAATTAAGAAAAATGATGAATAAAGATGTAGTTCAAATAGAACAAGAGCCAGCTAAGAGCTAACAATAGTGACGAAGATTTAATACCGCTAGCACTATTCCATGTACTTGGAGAGCAGTGATAGCAGTAGTAGTAGAGCTAATAGTTGTTGTAATAGTAATAGTAGTAGTAGGTAGACTTAGGTAATAGGGTTACATAGTATAGGGTGACACAGAGTTAACGGAGCGCGAGAGTTAAAGCTGCTTGACGAGGGCTAGACACATTGTGTGCTCCATAAAACTATCATCGAGCTAGCTTACGCTATAAAATTTTAATAAAAATATTTATTTATATATGTATATGTATATAAATAGATCAGACTGTCACTTTTCGGTGACATTTTTTTTGTCCTCTATTCAAAATCCTTTAATGTAAAAAAAAAAAAAATGATGCTCCAAGCCGAGCCCTTACTTTGAATTTTAATCGGTTACTAAGGACGCAAATATATATTGCCGGTTTTATTTAACATGATATATTATGGAGCTGTCAGTGTAATAAAGCTTAAGGATGTGCGAATAATTGGTAAGATTTGAAACTATGGAGAATTCTAATTGATTTAAAAATTAGCACGTGAGCTTGAAATTTAATTTTTGAAATTTTTTAAAAATATTCTAATTTTAACTAGCGTACGTTTCGCGCGCAAGCGCGTGCGTGTCGTTTTTTGTATATTTATTTAAATGTATATTTTCGTGTCGTTTGCATATATTTTTTTGTTTTCGACTGATCATGTTACGAATAGTTTGGCTTCACATATATTTCATCTAAAGTTTATTATAGAATTATTTGAAAATTTACAGATAATTAGAATTTCAAATTTATGATATGATTTGTTCAAATTTTTTTGTAAGCAATTCTCGAAAAAAATATAATTTAATTACTTTAAGTGGTTACAATTTCACGTATAAAAAAAAAAATATTCATTTAAAAAAATTCAAATTGACTTTTTAAAATTCAAAAGACTGCACTTTGAGGTTTTTTTTTTGTATACTAAATTTTGAATAGAGAGTGGATAAAATATTGCTGCGAAATGACAGTCTAGTATACATATATATACCTGTGCATATATATTTATAGAAGAGCAACTTGGATGTCTACGTACAAGGATCAAGTGAAATATTTTCGCGGCAGATAAATGGTCTTAAAAGTTTGCATAATACATATGCAATTAGGGGTGGAAAAGGCGAACGCCTATGTATTACACGTACACACGTGTTATATGAATATGTTTTGTGTCTAGCGGGTGATACGAGAAATAAGTTTGTGTAGTGAGGGGATAAACTACTACTATATGTGTGTATATATTATGCTTCACATAGTTGGAAGGAAATCCACGGATGTGGAAAACGCTCGCAACACACGATCCATTACTTCACAGATTTTAATGGCTTTTGCATTTTTTATCGCCGTTATGTACATGTATACATTTATAATAAGCGTACGGAAATGTGGAGCAAAGTGCCATAGTCAAACTTTTTTATTCTGATAAATTATTAACTATTGTCATTTTAATTTATTTTTTACTCCATCTGTACGAAAAATTTTCACTCATTTAAAATGTATAAGATTACTCGGGGCAAAATGAGACAATATTTTTAAGACAAAAAAAAATTATTTTAGTTCCAAAATCCCTAGTTTTGGTTTTTTAAAAAATGGGGTCAGTGGGTCAGTCTAGAAAATTTAAAATTTTCGGTAAATTTTTGTTTTATTGTGGTTCATTTTACCTCAGGTTCACTTTCTTTGAGATTTTAAGAACTTCAAATTGGCTTGCCTAGACTGACCAACATGCCCGTTTTTTTTCTAACATTCTACCCCAGGTTCCCTTAATTCAGAAAACTGGCAAATCTGTGTAAATAAAAAAGCCCGCGAATGAATCAAAATTTAAAAAAAAAAATAATTTTTTGATAATGAATAGACAGGCATTGACATAATAATCTAATGCATAAATTCAATTAGCCACTTGATTCATATTGACTACTAAATTTATCTCTCTACTCATTCAGTCGGTTGTTCTCTTGCGTCTTTGACGGGCGCCAAGTCACCAAGGGGCCTAATTGGATTAACAAATCAGCCGATATTGAATCAACAAATTCATCGGACCGTAATTTGGTTGCAAACTTGCTCTCCTGATTCTCAGCTCGACATTTACCTAGTCCTTGATGAGGAGACGTCTAATTCATCCATTTCTCATTTAATTCACTCAACAAAAATTTTCGTCAATCAAATTGCCAGATCACCAAATAAATACCATACCAATAAATATATAATATTATCAGTATGAAAAAGTTTTTTAATATTTATTTTTGTCATAAATATATTTTCTTTCTTACCCCCATTCAATAAATCACTTATAAGTCTGCTCTCCATGTCTGAACCATAAGATTATACTACAAATATAATATATATTCTTATGTTACTGACATATTTTTATTATAAATTTTCATTCCACAATATTGAAAAAATTTGCACAAGATTTATTATTTATGCATCTTTTTATTTATTTTTTTTTTTTACTTTTTTATCTATGCCAAGACTCGGGTTAAAATCGAGTGACGCATCTTGACAGGATAATAATAAATAAAAAAATAAATAAATTATTAAACCACTGCACAGATACCGACTCTCGATATACATATATATATATATATATATATATATATATATATATATAACGTAGTCATATTTTTTTTCAATCTCGCATGGAGCCTTCTGTATGTCAATATTTATTTAACCTCCAATATTACAGATTCGAAGCCTTTATTAATAAATACGGAGCTGCGTGCAAACAAGTATAGGAATTTTAATGAATAAATAGTCGAGGGTAAGATTATTAAAATTCTATGCGTCGGGAATTTAATAGTAATTATTTCCAAGGGATATTCTTTATGGTTACACTCTATGGTAATTTTTAAACATCAGCGAAATAAAATATTAGTGACAAAAATCGGAAGAAAAATATTCTTTAGATTTTCATTTAGACTTAATTTATTCATATTTTTTGGTCAAAGAATTTCTATTATCCATTAAATTATTATTTTTAATAGGAAATATTTTTATTAGCCATTATTTAACATCCATGTCCTGTAGCTGCTACACAGTCATGTTTTGTAGCTGCTACACAATCATGTCCTGTTGCTGCTACACAATCATGTTCTGTAGCTGCTACACAGTCATGTTTTGTAGCTGCTACACAATCATGTCCTGTTGCTGCTACACAATCATGTTCTGTAGCTGCTACACAGCAATGTTTTGTAGCTCCTACACAGTCATGTTCTGTAGCTGCTACACAATCATGTCTTGTAGCTGCTACACAGCAATCTTTTGTAGCTGCTACACAGTCATGTTCTGTAGCTGCTACACAATCATGTCCTGTAGCTGCTACACAGCAATCTTTTGTAGCTGCTACACACTCATGTTTTGTAGCTGCTACACAATCATGTCCTGTTGCTGCTACACAATCATGTCCTGTAGCTGCTACAAAGTCATGTCCTATTGCAGAAACATTTCTTTTTTTTTTCCTGTGAGATTTAATTCAAAAGGCTGTAGAAAATCAATGCTGGATATAAATTTCTATATAAATTATTTAAATAGTGTTATTTTGTATGTAAACTTCTATTTCAAGAACAGTAAACCTACTGCAAAGTTATAAGTTCCAGGTAAATATACGAAAAGTATAGTAAAAAAAAAATGCATACTGAGAATGCAAATTGCTTTTCATAATATTTTTTTTCTTTACTTTCTTCACTTTTGACGCCTCGACCTTTTTCTTGCACTTTTGCATGTCAGCAAACGTCGTATGTATTCAAGAGAACGACGACGAGCAGTATTCACTGGCTCCCATCTTAATAAACTGGCAATCTTTGAATCATAATGGCAAAAAAAAAATAATTTTTTTTTTATTTTATGACTCGTTATTAAACTTATCCCAGTTTTAAAATAAAAGTTTGTTCACTAAACTGCATGATTACATGAATTATAAATGTAATATCCCAGAACTCATTTTATTGTCGTACATTTATTAAAAATATATATCGAATGCATATGTAAATAAAAATTTAAATGGGTTTATTTTTGTTTATTTATGTGAATTAATATTAATATCGCGGAATGTGAATGCTGAGTAGCCGGATAAAATTTTTAATTAAAAATTTTAAATACCTGGACATTGAACGAAATTAATATTTTTATTAAAGTTGTTGCTTTTGTAATATTAAATACTTTACTTTTAGAGATAATTAATTTTTCATAAGCGATTCTATTAAAAAATTTTTTTTTGTTGACCTTTCAAATGGATTTTTAATAGACACGAAATTAGTTATCTCTGTTGATTCGAATTTAAATTAAATTTTAATTAAACCCGATTCATTAAAAAATTGTAGTAAAAGTGAGCTCTTTCTTAATTATTATTTATTCAAATAATAATTATCAACAGTTTAATTTTCTTCTACAAGATAAGATGCAACAAACGCTGAAAGCTTTTACTTGTTTAAATTTATAATGAAGCTTTAAACTTTTATAAAAAATACTAATAATCATTTTTTGAAACCGATAAAAATTAATTAAAGTTGATTAGGTGTTTAAAAATATTTATTTAAAAAACTGATTAGTGTTGACTTTTAATCTCTCAGTAATTTTTAACTAATTTAGTCTCTTTTTATTTTTTTTTAAACATCGATACTGATGGCAATTAATTACTGATGAGTAATCAGATCTCAAATTAAATAAATAACTTTGTCGTCTTTTTTATTCTGATGATTACTTATTATTTTAATAAATTAATATTTATGAGCATTGTGACTGTGATTTAAACACTCGTTAATTAATATTATTTTATTATTAATTAATGCCATTAAACTTTTAAAGTCGCAGTAAAAAAAATCTAAATCAGTATTAAAAAAAAACTTAAACACGCGAATTTACTTTTATCTTTATAATTAGATTTAGATATATGAAAATATATGCAGATCTGTAAATATATGTTAATTAAAAAAAGTATTTTATTTTTTATAATTACACTGTAAAAAATGAGCAGAGTGAACGCGGAGTAAATCCGGAGTGAATGCGGACTGAATGACTGTTTATTTATTTAATCCCCTCGAGTGAAATTTACTCCGGAGGAAAGTTCATTTTTTTAATTTCAGATCGGAGTGAATACGGATTGAAATAAAATCAACATCATTCCGAAATCACTTCGCTGAAAAAACAAACTCCTTATTTACTCCGTATGCAGAGCGATTTTTTTTAAACTCCAGGACTCCGAGTGACGGAGCGAATTCGGATTAAAATAAAATCCATAATCACTCCGAATTCACTTCAAATTTTTTTCGGGGTAATAAATACTATTAAAGAAAATAAATTTTGGTATCGAAGACACGGATATTTATTTGAGTTTTTTTACCTCAGTTTAATATTTACATTGACGACTTAGAGATCAAAGCCATCAGTGTCATCAATATTAATATTTGCCACATATATTATTTGCCACTAATGGAGAGTACTAATGACACTAGATGTACTAATATCACTCTAACCAATTAATTACTATGCCAAAGCGTTACCGTGCAAAAAAAAATTAATCATCGAGTTTTTAGCACGACTATTAATCTTGAAGAGTAGGAGAACAATGAATACGATTGAAATGTTATACCCTTACAAGACTCTTGGTTTCGCGTAGCAGATAAATTTCTAGAGTATTATATAGTCAGAATATGCAGGAGGGATAAGACACGTGAGGCCGCGGGAGAATGGTAATAAAAGAACTGTAAAGTTGTAAAGACGGCAGTACGGGTCGTTAGACCCGATGATGGTAATGATAATGCTGACGCTGGTGCTGATGGAAAAGCCATAAAAACCTTTAAACTAATCGTTATGCCCCTTAATAAATAACCTTCCGATAAAGCTAAGTAGGATTTTTTAAGCTTTATTCGATAATTATGCACAAGTGTCTCAAAATGCGACAAATTACTCTTCTCTTATTTCTACATATTTTTGGCCATAAAAAAGTTTCAATAGATATCGTTAAATTTATCTGTTCATTTCACTCTACTTTTTCAAGTAAGTGTAAAAACTTACTCCTACCATCGGGGAGTATGATAACATCTGAAAAAATTTATGTCAATTTTTTTTTTCATGGGACATAAAAAATAAATAAATAATTTCTCTATGACTATAAAGGAACCCGACGTAAAACGAAACACTTTTTCTGACAAAATAAATTTTTTTACTCCCATAAAACTTTCCATAATTTTTACCAAACCATAACTGGATTTAAAAAGGAAAAAAATTTTTTCAAAAACGATGTCACATTTTACTCAATGTTCCCCTAATACCCATGACTCCAAACTGAATCCTCTTATCCCAATATACTAAATAACCAATACACTAAATTTAAAATACTTAATAGACTGAATGTACATCAATTTCAATGAGGAGATACAGGAATGTACACCGCGAGGCTAAATGTCATATTATTCAAGACCACAAGTTTTGCATATTGTATGTCGGTACTGGGCTGTCGCGGTAGCTTAACTCAATGAGGACCAAGCATATAATACACTCGACCTGAATACGTGTGTCGGAACGATCTGAATCCACCGGAACGTGTATGCTACCAAGGGAACGCAAAGGGGCTGAAAAGAGTAGAGCAAAGCGAACAGAGCAGAGCCTGCAATGGTGTCTGTGACGCCCCTATATAAATATACATACATATATACAGCCGATAAAGGAAGTGAAGGTACAGGGCAAGGGTGTGTGGAGTCATAAAGCCAAAGTATGTGTGTATGGATATGTGTACTCTCCAGTGATGCACGCATAGTAGAGGAATAAATCGAGGCTACACGCACCGTCGCTCATCCCCTTTCGCCATATTTCATTAGCGTGCGTGTACCCGTGTGTCTCATATATATACGATCACTTAAAACCTGATTATATCACCTACTACCATCGAGTGATCCTAGTCCGTTTCCTATTCCCTCTTCGGCTGGCTCTCGTTTATCGGCTCCCTTTGCTCTTCGCGGCCCACATCCCAGTGCACTTTCACAAGCCCGCGATTAATGTGCGAGTGTGTATAGTTTATACAGTCTGTCCTGTACTGAACTTTAGTACGTATCCATTCCACCCGTTTCTATCTGCTTAATTGTTCCACGCTCCAATATACATTCAGCTGGCTTCGGATAATTCGCTTAGTTTCACGTATTATCCAGCTCCCTCTCTATTAATATGACGGTTACTGTAAGTCTGATATTATTTATCATGTAATACCGCTCGCGTGATATACATTGTTTCCAGTTGACGTGCTTTCATATATATTTTATTCAAATATTTATCTATTGTTTCAAACAGGAAAGAGAAAAAATAAATTTATATATAATGGCTGCTGATTGATGATCGGTCACTCCCACTACTGGGGAGACGGGGTAAAATCATTATTTTTTTTATTGAGAAAAATTCATTTGGACAATGCCCATTTAGTCCCAGGTCGGCTTATACTAATGAGGTAATTTTAAAAAATTGGCATTGAATTTCGGCTGACCGAACCCGCGCGTAACTACTGAAATCGCAGATGACTGCTATCGCACGTCGATAATAAGCTACTTGGCCCAGTTACGGCCCAATTATAGCCCAGACTCGGTAACTACCAATAAATTTTATCAAGTGGACGTTGATTTATACTTCATTTATTACAAATAAATTAAATAATGATACTATTATATATATATATATATATTTTTTTTTGTATCACGAAACCGGTAGTGGAGTAGAGAAAATATTAATAAAAATAAGTATTCCATAAATATGAGATGCAATTATATATAATAGAAACACTGCATATGTTAAACTATCGACGCGTGTATACAAAAGCTCAATTTATGTATAACTATATATGTGCATATATATTTTTATAGTTTGTCACGCAGTTACGATTTTAACTACTTCGTTATTTTCTCAACTGTAAACTCGAAATTATTTTTTATTTTTTCCATGGGTTTACGAGAGTCGCTTAGTGTGTGTTAATAAAATCCAGCTCAGGCTATATACATATATACATATATATATATTTTTTATTTTATCGTTTAACACACGTGCCGGATTTTAAATGGCTTTTTCTTTTATTTTATTTTTTAACCATCAAATATTTTTACGTACACGTCGAGTGTTGAATACACAAAGAGGCTTTGTCTTGCCGGTTATCTGGCCTTTGACCTAACTCTGACGTTTTACAACTCCACTCATATTTCACCGTACACACTATATGTGTACACACAACTACTGGGATGTCGATCGATTTTTAAATAAAAAGAAAACAATTTAATAATAAAAAAAAATCTATGTCACTTTTATTGAATTTTTTTATTTTTATTTTTATTTTATTAACGTTTGTCGCATCAAGTTGTATATTTTTTAAACTGTCATAGCTACCGACCAAATAAATTTTTTAAACTATTTTTCAAAATTTTTTAAGTCTTAGCCAAAAAAATTTCTTACTATAAATTTTTAAAATTAAATTCAAATTATTTTTAAAAAAAAAGTTTTCGCGGGAAAATATTGTGGTATTTGAATTTTTAAAAAAATTATTATTAATAAAAGATGAATTTTTCTCGTTTATTTTTAAACATAAATTCACGTAAGTGAAGTGAAAATATGAAGTAAAATAATATGAGAATTTGAGGAAAGTGAAAAGAAGCTGAGCACGTACGTCAAGAATTCAAGACGAGAAAATGAATTGTGATGAGAATAAAGAGAGAATAGATGAAGTAAAAATATGAGAGTGTTGAGAAATATATATACTGATATACGGGAACCACGTGCTAGTGCACTGTATACACTGTAAGAAAAGTTGTAGTACTGTAAGAAATAGCTCAAGTGTACCGACTAGGGGGTTGTTGGATACGCGAGTTCGTTATTTCAGGTGTCTCGTTATGCAACGCCTACGGCTTTGTTTTCCTCTCCCTATCTCTTTATCTTTTCTCTTCCATCTGTTTTCATACTAGTATATAAACGTGTATAATATGACCCCGTGAGTTTACGCAATTTTTCATATATTTTTTATATTTCCAAAAATAGGTAAATTCAATAATTTAGTAAATTAACCAGCTTTAACTTTTTCAAAATTTCAAAATTATTTTGGAAATGACAGAACTCAATCGGAAAATGAAAATTACTCCAGTGTAAAATGTTACAACCAGAAAAAAATTTTGACAAAACAAAATTTTGTAGTGTATGAAAATTTGCTAAATTAAGATGTATTGTCAATTAGTTAAACTCTATTAAAATAGTTAAAATTATTAAAATACCTCAACTTTGTTATTTATGAAGCGAACATTGTATTAAATTAATCAACAGAGAACATAATACACAAAAGAGGTATATATATTATAGTATGAGCTTTCGTATAATTGTTCATGTGTACCTGAGTTAAACAGTAATTAAATTCACGGAATTTAACCATCATCTTTTCAAAATTGTGGCTAACGCGGATTATTATTTTACACAACAGTGATTACATTAATTATTCACGTCATTGAAATAACAATCGTCCAAGTATTATTATTTTTTATACAACAACTTTGCGGTCTATTACAATAATTAATTAGTGCGTTTTTGGTTAAACCACTAAAGCTTAAAATTTCAAATTTCATATTTATTTTGAGTGTAAATAAAGTAAATTAAGAGTAATGTAAGACTTGTGACGTCGATTCGTCAGCTTTACGACAAGTTTCTAGTTTTTTTTTTTTTATATACTTAATAAATTTCATATTTATAAACATTTTCGGACGGTGGTTTTAAATCGCGAAAAATGGAGTTGAAATACACTGTAAAACTGGAAGCTTTTACTCTACAGCAATAAACTTTGATACGTATCATAAATTACTAAAAAGGTTTTTAAGAATAAAAAAAAAAAAAAAAAAATAAAAAAATTCGATAAACTTTTATTTTTATTTTTTAATATAAATTTAAATTGAATTTGAGATGAGGAAGAAGCCCCTGAGGCAAAATGGGCCAGCTTAAATTTATTATGAATTAAAATAATCGGGGCGAAATGGGCAGAGTAAAAAAATTTAGTGGTTGAAAATACGGGTAATTTTTTACTTGTACGTGAAGTCGATTTACTGCGCGATGGTATCGACATCTAGGTAAACAGTCTGGGTAAAGAGAGTTTGCAAGAAGTATGCCGGAAAAAGTAAGGATGTTATAAAAGAAGGAAAACGTAAAAAAAGATTATTAAAAAAATATAAAAAAAGTTAAGGGCTTTTTGGTATTTCGACTGGAAGATCGACAACCGGACGACCGGTACAAATCTTACCAACAATCGTTTTTCGCTCCACATCTTTTATATTTTACTTTTTGTTTTACATCTTTCCTTACTTACTTCTTTACAGTCTTCCGGCACGGAAGTTTTTTTTTTTTCTTTTAACTGGATGTTGCATCCGATGAGTTATTTATTGTTTCTTAAAGTCTGATAACACAAAAAAAAGAAGAAAAACTACGCTCACAACAATGAATTATCGATTTTAAATTATACTTTTTACAACTCAATTATTACTGTAATCGTAATTATAATTTAAAGTCTCCAGTTCATTAATAAAATTAAAAATTTATCTAATTAATATTCCAAGATCTAAAAACTCTAATTCTGACTTAAGTATTAGAAATACGACAAAAATACATCAGTACATTTTTATAGGAAATTAAATTTCCTACAAAAAAGTCTCTGATGACTTTGTCTCTAAATTGAATACTTTGGACGCAATTTAAATTCAAATAAAATATGAACTATTTTTTTTTTTAATTTTAGCTGAAACTCCACTTGCATATCTCGTAATACTATTTTTATTATTATTTGATGTTTTTATCTAAAAATATATTTCCTGAGGTCGAATCATATATCAATACATCATTGATACCGTCAATAACGTTAACACTTTTTCCCATCTTAAACTCGACTTGTTTTATTTATTTATTCTCCTTCAACTCCAATTATCCTTGACCTTTAACAATATTTTTTTTTCAGCCCATTACTTTTATTCACCACCATTGTTATTATTTATATATTTCACTGTCCGAATAAAATATATAAAAAAAATAATAATTTACAAAGAGAAAGAAATTCAAAAAAAGATCATTGTTAGTATTCGAGCGTCACAGAAAATATATAGTTAAAAAAATATATATGTATTTATATATATACGTATATATATATATATACATGTAGAATGGGTTGGCTCTATTTTATCTATCATCGATCCCTTTGTGAGTGCGTTTGCATTTTTTGACTCATTCCAGTTTCCATCAGCTTCAAAGTGTTAATTGAAATTCGAGTAGAACAATCTTTTATTTTTTTATTTTTTTTTTTTTTTTCAGTAATTTTTCAATCCATCAATTCAGTTAACAAGTTTATAGGCATTGGATTTAATAAATAGTGAAAAAAAAAAAATAATAATAATAATCATAATAATTGATTAGTTGTGTAGAATTTTTAAATTTTAATTAAAAATTACGATATAAGGTCAAGTAGAAGAAAACTAGACGCATAAAAAATAAAAATTAAATAATAACTCGAAAAATTTTTATATACTGCCTTAAAAAAAAAATTGGCGGGAATTTTAAAAAATTTCAAAAATTATTTTTTAAATTTTGATATTTTTCCCGCCGTTAAAAGGAAATTACAAGTTGAAAATATAATTTTTCTAATTATGTTTTTTTTTGTCAGTGTAGAAAATGAGATATAAAATGTTTTCAAATAAATACAAAGTACTGAGAGTTTAAATTTAGAGCTAATATAAATGAATGTATGAAATTCATCATGAAAATGGCATTATTTTCACATCAAACAAATTTGATTATTAATAATTCATGACATGCTAATTATTTAAACTAAAATACCACTGACAATTGATGACGATGGTATCTATAATAACTGAAAAATAATCAATTGACAAACGAATTTCATTGAATTTAAATAGATTCACATAATACTCAATTGTTCTACTGAAGTTCAATGATGACAAATGAAAATGATTGAATTGCTGAAACTAAACAACAAATGTTGATTTTTTACGAATAATATAATTTATTTTGATCAGTTGTGACAACTGAAGGCTCAGTTGATTGTGATGAGGCCAGTGGTGGTAGTGGTGGTGGTAAACCCACTGTGTGGCTTACCACACTACAACAACGTCCACCAGCCGAATTAGGATTAAATGCATTAGCTCTCCAATACTCAAATCTATACAAACATATATATAAATATATCGACACACAAATGCGTAGGTACATAATAATATAGTAAATATTATCCAACTAAATTGTAGAGTTGAGTATTGACAATGGCCTTTTCCGGTATATTTGATGATATCATATAGAAACAACAATTATTAATGGATAATGGTAATAATGTAGGCTGTATCATATGAAAATCATAATTGTGGCCTATTAATGAATTAAAACAATTATTATTAAAATTTCCAATAATGATTAACGTGATTTCTTACAGCTCAATGAACCGAAAACGAAAATCTCGCGGTAGTAATTATTAATGTTGGGTTTGGCGAACAAAACAGGACCGCGATGGCAAAACCGACCACTCTAAAATTTGGTAAAAATTTGTTTTTTGCAAAAAAAATGGCGTCTGATTTTGTTTCGACGCATACGATCCGAGACCGCGAGGGAAAAACCAACCACTCCAAAATTTGGTGAAAATGTGTTTTTGCAAAAAAATGGCGGCTGATTTTTCTCGATGTAAACGAAATGGGACCTTGAAGGCAAAACCCATCACTTCAACAGTTGAAAAAAATTTTTTTGCAAAAAACATGGTGGCTGATTTTGTCTTGATGTGAACGAAATGGGACCTTGAAGGCAAAACCGATCACTTCAATAGTTGAAAAAAATTTTTTTGCAAAAAACATGGTAGCTGATTTTGTCTTGATGTGAACGAAATGGGACCTTGAAGGCAAAACCGATCACTTCAATAGTTGAAAAAAATTTTTTTGCAAAAAACATGGTAGCTGATTTTGTCTTGATGTGAACGATATCGGACCGCGAGGGCAAAACTGACCACTCCAAAATTAAAAAAAAAAATTTTTTGCAAAAAAATGGCGGCTGATTTTGTCCCAACTCCTCTACATTGTAAGTTATTAGATTTTGTATGAAAATGTAAAGGAGAAGAGTCTGGTGTAATAGTAAAAGAGAATAGATCTTTAGCTGTCGTACGTTACCGGATTGTCGGTACGTGATTCTGCAAAAGAAAGTTGCTAATGCTCTTGCTTGTGTGCATATTACTTTTACTGGTAAGTATACGTCAGTTGATAGTGAGTTTCCGGCAATTCAGCCGTGTCTAAATTGCACCACCACGTAAACGACTCATGGGATTTATAGAAAAAGAGCCAGTGCGAGATGAATAAGAAGGAGTGTAAAAAGAATGCGAGAAGAGGAGCAAAGAAGATAAAAGTAGAGTAGAGATGAGTAGATGAGAGCAGTAATGTGAAGGTAGATGAGGGATAAAATAAAAGATAAGTTAAAAGAAGAGAGAAAAATGATAGAGTTGAAGTGTAGAAAATGCATCCGGTTCATCACATCTCATGGTGCACGTGATGAATAAATCACAAATCTAATCTGTTTGCACTCACACCCATCCAATCATCGTTTAATCCTTTTTTTCTTCTTTTTTTATCGGACGTGATTTATTTTTTATAATTTACATTCTTCTTTAAATAAATTTACATTTTTATTTTGTAGCTATTATCATTATTGCGATTGTCATTTATGATTGCGAATACTCTTTGTCATAATATTTTGTAGTATATTGGGCTTTTTGGAAAAGATTATATTTATAAATAACAACAGAAAGTTTTGTTAACAAAATTTATTAAAGTGAAGAGAAAGTATTTAATACTTGAGTAAAATTTAATTAAAATTACATCCAAGTTCTCTTTCCGCGGATTTAAATTTTGTATATTTTAATTAAATGGCCATTGGGGTTTATGAAAACCATTAAAATTACAAAGAAGAGAAACTGGAGTAAAATGAAGAAAACCGTCCAAGAAAATCTATAGAAAATAGAGACCTGCCAACTTTCAAAAACATGAGAGACAACTTTTCCCTTTTATACCTAAAAATTTTATTATTTCTCCCGAAAAGATAGTAATAGGGCAAGTTGGTCAGCAGGACCAGCAGCCATTTAAAATTTTGTAAAAAAATTTTTTTTCTGTATAAATATTTCAGTTTTTTTTTTTTTTAAATTTCAGAATAAAATTTTGAAATTGATTATTTGCTGAAAATTTTTCTACTAATTTAGAAATTAAGAAAATGTGAATGGCAGAAAATTTGCCGGGTCATTTTACCTCGGTACACCTCATACTTGATGACGTTGACAAACGTAGAATTTAAATAAAAGTACCACGCAATTAATCTAGGTTTTTTTTTCTGTGTGTGCGAACCGCAAAGTGCTTGTACATTATAAATTTACATAAATTAAATTTCACTTTGAGAGTGTACTGTATATTGAAGTGACGTTGTCGGTACTAGTGGTAGAGGGTAGTGGGTTATAATGCGGGTTATCCTGTGTGCTACCGTTTCTCATACACCCGTGTGCACATTCCGTTACAAATACACAGTCTTTATTTCAGTTTCACAACATCAACAGACATTCAGACAAATTTATGTTTTTTTTTAATTTTCGTTTATGTAACTTTACTTTGTTAATTAAAAAACAATTTCGTAAAATTTTAAATTAAAAAATAATTTTTTTTCATTATTGTGAAAAATCAAAATTATTTCTCGTGTATCCTATTTTTTTTTATTAAGGAAATTGTCCACCCGTGAGATTTTTTAATCCCCCCCCCCCCGCTATTCTTCCTGAATAATAATTTTTTCCGTAATAAATTAACAGCAAAAAAAATGATAATCAAGTAAAAAGTAATCATGATTTGAAACTTTTCGTTGGCGATATTTCCCGAGGGAAATAAACCATTTGAATAGTTTTTCCACCAATCGAAAGACTTGATCAACTTTGAAATTTTATCAGATTTCGAAAAGTTTTAGCTCCATGTTGTAAATTATTCCAAGAAATTAATAAACAAACTTAATTTTATTACTTTTTTTTATCTGACTAAACAAATGCGTCTATAGGGACCTGAATGCTGGGTACTAAGACCTCGAGGGTGTTCAACTTGCCCCCCCCCCTTTTTTTTTAAACGTATGCGAGCTTTTTTTTTAAGTACGAGGACTCGTTCTACCCCAAGTTCTCTAAATTACAACACAATTTAAGTCATTGATTTTTTGTTATAAAAAAATATATGTCTATGTTATGATTAATTAAATATATAAACTAATGACTAATCAGTAGTCGGTATTTATGTGCGACATATAATTTAATAATAAATTAATTAATCACGCAAGCTTGTAGTTCTTTCATTAATTAATTAAATAACAGTATATAAATATATATATATATATAGTAGATGATTTGATGATAAATTATAAATCTTGACCGTATCGTAGATAATTAAAAAAAGTATATATCTTTAAAAAATGTATTTTAAGACGGAAAGTAATTTTTTGTACAAAGGAAGTAAAAAAAAAATGTCAATCAATAAGGACGTAGCGTCAGTGTTAATTAAAAGAGTTTCGGAGTAGAGAATACCATGCAGGTCATTCAACATTAACGTACCTGCACTGTAAAGTGGTCTGAGTATTGACCGTGCATACAAAAGAGAACGAAAACACTAAATAAAAAAGTTGTACGTGAAGAAACTCCGGTAACAAAAAAGTGTATTAAAGGACAAGACAAATGAACATAAATAGCTGGCTGCTACCACAATTTATAAATAAATTCTAACACTTTTAAAAGTTGGAAAAAATATATATACTAAGTCGAGAAAAAAAAGTATAACGAGATTATACTTTCCTCTTTTATTTTTCCATCAGTTGATCTATTTAAATTTCTACCCATACTCTCACTGCTTACGTAGTGTATGTATGTGTATATATTTATATATATATAGACTAGGTGTCGTGTACCGTAAGACATGGAATGTAAAATCTAATTGGGTCACCATCATTCCCTACTCATACTGTCTTCTGCTGCGGATCACCACAAGCTCTTCACCTTTACACTTCTTGATGGTTACGAAGTGCGCGTATGTCTGAAGTCGTTGAATTTAATTGGAATAGGTCTCAGTGTACATAACTACAACAACCACTTGCTTGAATTACATAACGTTAGAAATTCATTTTTTTTTTTTTTTTTTTTTTTTTTTTTTTTTTCTAAGGACACCTAAGAAAATATAATTTTTATCGGCGATTTAAATTCTGCATACTACTGAGACCTTAAATATAATTTTTTTAATTTTTTAATCCCAGATGGATGAAAAAAAATATAAGACTGAAAATTCAAACTTAAATTTTTTTTTAAATTTCGCGGTCTCAAGAAAAAAATTTTATTATTAAGATTCAATTTTAGTGGGAAATTTGAAAAAATTAAAACTGTAGTGATCTCGGGTCTTAGTTATTTTTTACTGGGTAAATAACGAAGGGCGGGCTGAATAGGCCACTTGTAATTATGAGGTTTTTTGTAAAAAATAAAAAAAAAAGGTCGTGTTAAAAAAAAGTGGAAGGCTAATGACTAACGTGTGACAACACGTGCGGAGAAAATTGCGTTAACCTGAGTAATTGGTAATTGCTGTTCAATATTTTTAAAAAAAATAAAATTGGACTAGATAAATGTAAAATTCGGTTCAAAAAAAATTATACAAAAAATAAATGAATATTTTGTACTGATTAAAAAATTTAACCAAAGCTCTTATTGCTTTGAAAAATTCATTAAAATTTAGTTTTAATTACTTACTTTTTATTGTGAATGTAAATATTAAAAGTAATTAAAACTCAATTACAAATAATTTATTAAAAATTTTCGTTTTCTTCCCGTTAGAGCATTAAATCAATGAGTTGTATCGCGATCGCGAGTAAAAAATAAACAAGAATATTTAAAAAATAAAAATAAGCGAAAAAATTAGGGGTACGAATATCGAGTAAATATATGAAGTGAAATAAAAAATAAAACATACGTTTATAACATCTTCTTGTCAGCCCTCTGGCTTTAACTTGACAATTTCAAGGGTAGTATGAAGGTCGAGAGTGCTAAAGAAAGCATCGTCTCTTCGTTCTTCTTACCCTATTTTTCCTGGAATTTATTTTCTCGGTTTCTTTTTTCACTATCAACAACATTCTCTCGGCAAGCCAACCCCTTTTCTCATCCCACCACTCTCTCCTTTTCCCGCCACCCACACTCACAGCATCTCCGGTTCTATGTGTTTATTATTTATTTTATTTTTTTTTTTTTTTCCCACTATTTTTTATTTTTTTACCCCGAGTCTCGAGAGTTTTTCACGACAATGCGACAGCGTGCATTATAGTCCCTTTATCATTGCCATTGTCGTTGTGAAATGAGAATAAATGACATGAGCATAACGGCTTTAAAAAAAAATTATTATTTTTATTAATGACTACAAATTTTTTCTTAATACCGGGGACCGGGGCATGACGGCCCACTGAAACGAGTAATTACTTCTTGAAGCTCTTAAGCACCGGATATAATTTGTCATCTATTTCGAACAATTAACATCATTTTACAGTAATTGTCATCGAAAAAATTTCACAAGACAAGGCAGCCTCCAAAAATTTAAAAAAAAAATTTCGATACATTTTTTTTTACCAAATTTTGAAGAAGGCCGTCGTGCTTCAGCAACTTTAAGTATTTTTTTCACGACGATTTAAAAATATATATGATGATATATATTCAGACATAACGAATAGAATTTTGTAAAAATATTTTATCTAGTGTAAATTTTTATTCGTAATATAACGCACCAACTTCTCACGCGAGACAATCCTGCCTACACATATATGTACACATTTACTACACATATACATATGTATATATATATCTAGCTCGTTCCAATTTTAACCCCCCATTGACCACTTAACATTATTATTCATAGTTTCATGAATTTTCATTTTACGCTCACAGAATTGGTTGTTATATTTTGCATATCTTTTATTCTCTATCTTCGTAAAAAAAAAAAACTTTTTTCTCCCTCTTTTTTTATTTAACCTTTTTTTCGCGCTCACTATTTTTCACAACGAGTTTTATTTTTTCCCTTTCACCATTATCTTATACACGGGGCATGAGGGTATACGAGCCCACTTGATCCGTACAATCCGAGTGTACTTTCAGCGATTACACTCCAAGTTGCGGAAAGGATTTAAAAAGCTTACTATGCCACAAAAAGTTAGCGTCATTTATATACAAGTATGTGGCTGTACGTTTTTATCTATATGTATATATGTGGGCTTGTATTCGCTCTATCAGACTGACGGTGATTTATTTAACGGACGATTGAAATGCATGCATATAAATAATTCAACTTTTTGGAATTTTTTTTGTTCGTTAATATAAAATTAAATTTTTTTTTTTTTTTAAAAAGTTTGTACGTACACTTTCGTTGGGCTACGTCTCATTACATATATTTAATAATTTTTTATACCAAATAAATACTAAATAGCAGTAATTTAAATAAATGGCGATTTTTGAAAAATGGCGGGAAATTTAAAAAAATTCAAATAACAGTAAATTTAGGATTTGATATTTAAGTCGACCAATAACAAACTTTCTAGTCCTTTCATAGAAATCAATTGTTACTGTTACTATCATTATTATTATGTCGAGCTTATCGTAATCCAACACATATATTTTTATTAGTACAATAAATATTGACCTATATTCTGTGAAAGTAGCACATAGCGCAGACTGTTATTGTTATACTCATGGTATATTTTCTTGTGTCGATTTCAGTTGTCGGAGGACATTGGGTACGTACTCTATTCAGCACTTGGAAGCTTCTACATCCCCTCATGCATCATGGTGTTCGTATACATACGCATATATTTTGCGGCTAAAGCAAGAGCAAGAAGAGGGATACGGAAGCAGCCGAAACCGCGGCCAGCGGCACCACCCGAGTCACCGGATATCCGGCAGACGAGCTTCACCCAGTCTACCTCGGCAGCAGAGCCCAGACTGGGACACGGTATCAATACTATTAAAAATGTAGCGACCATTGAAAATCAAGCTGTACAAATTCCCATCGTCACTTGCGACTTTGCGAGTGACGTAAGTACTTCCGAGGCCGATCCTGGCGGCGGATCGACTGCCGACGAAAAAGATACACTCAAGGTAATTAATTAACTGCATGAGTTTGCTGAATCTATATTTACCCTCGTGATAAATTGTTCTATATAAATAACTCTTTTATTAACGTTAATTAAATCACCATGACTCCGCATTATTATATATTTATTATTTTTACTTTCTGTACAATATCTTGTAAAATTTATCAACGCTTCTGTTTTCGTAATTATTTATTATCGAGCTATTATTATCAAGCACAATTAGTAATCATAATTTATCATTAATTAATGTCTTATATTTTTTATTTTAAAAATTTTAATCAAAAATTTTTTTTTTTGCGGTTTTAAGTTGATTATTTCAATATTAATTAAAAATTAATTATTCATTAAAATAAAAAAAAATGGGGCAAAATGAGACACCATTTTTGTGGAAAAAAATTTTTTTCTGTACCAAAATGCTTCGTAATAATTTTTAGAACAGAATGGGGTAGACTGGTCAGCCTGAACAGTGGCCCGGTAAAAATCTCATTTTGCCCCGGTGTCATTAAAATGTTCATTAAAAATTTTGCCGTGTACTAATTTAATGTAATCGATCACGACAATTGAAAAAAAAAAGAATTGTTTTTTCTTCACCAGGTATCAGTGACACTGCCAATGCAGAAGACAAATCTAATGGCAACGTTATCAGTGAACGGGAATGAGGGTCAGTCGGGTCTAGCAACATCAGCGACCAGCAGCATACCATTGACATCACGATGCCGTGCCCCCAGTGTCGGGATTGATGTTGATATGGTGTCGGAATTTGATCCCTCGTCATCAGACAGCGGGGTCGTGTCTCGGTGTGCTGTTGTAAAACCGCTTAAATTACGTTTATGTCGTCCGATATTTGGTCGGAAAGCCATCGGTAAAGTAAAGCGCGACAACAACAGTGACGTGTCCTCATCGCGTAACAACAACCAGTCTGGCAACAACAACAGTCGCGATTGTGGGACACCAGTAGAAATTATAAAGCCAGTAAAGCCGCGTGATCCAGAGCGAGAAAAACGTCGGATCGCTCGTAAAAAGGAAAAACGGGCGACGCTTATTCTTGGCCTGATAATGGGCAGTTTCATAGCATGCTGGTTACCATTTTTCTTTTTGTATATCGTCAAGCCATTGTTCCCATTTCTATCAATACCTGGACAAACATTCGTAATAGCGTTCTGGCTCGGATACATGAACTCCGCCCTCAATCCTGTTATTTATACAGTATTCAATAAAGACTTTCGTCGCGCATTCCGTAGGATACTTTACAAATGAATCATTACGTTTTTTCTTACACTTAAATATTCGACTGACTTTCAATCATTTTTTAAAAATCCACGGCCAGGAAAATTTGATCTGCTTTGAGTCTTTCATCCTTTATTGGACTTATCGATCTACTGTACAATTTGTTTAGAAATTTTCGAATTTATAATTTACGATGATAAAAAAAAATTCTTCAATCCGCGGATTTTTTTTTATTTATTGTATGAATAAAATTTTCCCTCAGAGAAAACGGAGGGAATAAAAAAAAAATTAAAAATCACCCGATCCACAGAAATTTAACGAGCGAACTACATATGGATAAAAAAAAATTTACTAAATTAAAATTAAAATTTAACTTGAAACGGATTAAATTTTCCGAGCCAGGTCATAAAAATTATTTATTATTATTATTGTTATAAGTATTTAATAAAATAACTTAAAAATAATATTTGATAGCGAAAGCGGCGTGAGGGCTAAAGTTTATGGAAAAGTTTAAGATTTTCGGTTGTAAATTCAAAGTTGGACATGATCTTGATCTCCCTTTCGGGCTTGGGCTTGAGTTCGAGTACTTAAGTTCAGTTATCGGACAAGTCTCGAGAATTTAGACGATGAAAACTTGTGGACATGGGTCTTGTTAATGTTAAATAACTTTAGAATAATGGAAATTTCTCAAGGGTCCTCACGTCAATCGACATTATAATTCATAGCGTTAACTCGGGACTGGAATTGAACATAACCTAATCAGCGCGATATTATTATCATTATTATTATTACTATTTTTTGAATTTTTAAAAAATTTTAGATTGAGAATCTGTCGCACTCAGATCGTTAATTAAATTTAGTAACACTATTTAAGGGAGTTATTATAAATTTATAAAAAAATGAGTACGTGTTCAGATGAAAAGGTCAGGAATTAAAATAGATTTTAATGAAATTATTTTAAGATTCCGGAAGATGTATATTTTTACAGAATACAAATTAAAAATTTAACTTTCAGTTTACATTTATATATATATATATATATATATCCATAAATGCATGTACGTGTAAAATAGCATGATATTGTGCACTGAGAATTTCATGTATGAACACACGGTCGCACCTACGGAATTTTAAAAAAACGTTTCTATTGGATGCTGAGTAAAAACAACGTCAGTGTGATACTTGACAGTCTGAGCACGGAAACATATTTTTTTTTAGTTTGGTTTGTTTGGGTAAATAATGATGAGTATATAAAATTTTAAGAGTATAAATCTCAAGTGCAAGTGGTAAAGTACACATACATTTATATATTTATTTATACATTACATGGATAAACTTTAATGCCGCACGAATTGATCTGAAATTCGCGTTCGGATTCGGATAAATTATTTATGAAAAATTCCAAGTTATTTTACTGAGTATATTTTGAAAAATAAATTTTTTTAAATTTAGTACAGCATCTCGTTATTTTTTCTGGACTGCATATTTAATTTTCTGAAAAATATTTCCTTACGAATTTATGACAACTCTCATAATTTGAAAAATTCATGGACAGTTAATTTTTTTTTTTATCTAATTTAAATAAATAAATAAACAAAAGTTTGTTTAGGGATAAAATGGACATCATAAGTAATTAAAGCCACCGAAATTTCGTTAAAAAAATTTCGCGCAATAAATGATTGAAAAACATGATAAATACTCGAGTATATATTTATGGTATTAAAGTTGATTTAATTGGAAGCCTTTTAAAATTCTGAGGTAATAGTGAACTAAATAAAGTTGTCACTAAACTCACGATCGAGCACACGACGGAGCGTATTTCGCCAAGCAACTTTTCAATTAGTTCCAAATGATCAAAATGTTTGATTAATTTATTAATTAAATCCAAGATATAATATAACCTTTACTATGATACATACAAATGAAAACTGAGTTCAATACAATAGATGTTATTTATCTGGATTATTATGCTCCCGTATCATCAAATTACCATTTTGCTTATTGCTAATTATTAAACAACATCATTATTTTGGCATATAAAACAATGAGTTAATCAGCATAATATGTACAGACTCATATTAACACTAAGTAAGCACAAACTTTCACGAGCAAATACCAGCTGCGCTAATACATTACTAATTAAACTACAGTTATACTGACCTACCCTATTACATGTATACATCTTATATATATCTTACATTATATAGTTGATCATTCCAGGTCAAATAGACAGAATTGACCAGATAATGGGTTGAATTTATTGATAAGACTATGTGACTTTCCGGCAGATTATTAGCGTCCTACAGATCAATAACACTCGGACGTGACCTCGGGTTTTATTTGTCGGAGTGTGCGAATCGTGTTTGAAACGAATTGAAGAAAAGATCACTATTCAATTCAAAATTCAAATCAAATAATTCAACTTTATTGAATTACTCGAAATTTTCGAATTATTTGCAACTTTTTTGAGAAGTCCTCAACTTTAGAACTCTACGAAAATTTTTTGATAATTTTTATCTTTTCAAATTTTTAAATTTTGCACTAATCGCACACCTTGATAATTTGCTATCAATTATTTGGCAAAAAAAAGATATAAGGTAAAGTTAACATCCGTGTTCAGTTTTGAACCAGTTTTGGCCACTAAAAAAATTTAAATAAAATAATATGTAAAGCAATGACATAATTGATTTTTTTAAAATTCGTTCAAAAATAATTTTTTGGCTGTATTATAATGAAAAATTTTTTTTATACTTTTTCAAAAATAAAGCACTGGCCATAAATGATACTTTTACCTATATATAATTAGTGAAATACGAATATAATGAGGGCGACAGATTTTCATTAATTTCTATAAAGTCGAGATCATTTAAAATAAAAAAATTAATTTATTTTGATTTTATTGCGGTCGAGTAAATAAATTAAATTTACGGAATTTTTGTATCTAATCAAAGATTCGATTCTAACCTCTTATTTTTATGGGACAGTAATAATTGATAATTAATAATTAATAATAATAATAATAATAACATAAATAAGACTTTTTTTTTGAAAATTAAAAATTCCAGTCTATGAAAAAAAAGTAGCGAGAAATTCTTATAGATGCGATTAACTTTTTTTTTACCCGACATATGCAACTAATAATAATAATAATAATTAATAATTAATTAATAAGATAATAAATGTAATTATTGATAATAAAAATTTTCTGTATCTGTAAGATTATGAACTAAACTAATAAATGTATAAATAAACTAATAAACTGATCCTGTGTTAGACGGGTCGAAAATAATAATTTTATTTAAAATATTAATAATCGATAATAAAATGTGTACGCAAATTAATTGTTATTATTTATAATGATGGAATAATTTTAAATGATAATTATTTAACTATAAATATATATATATAAATATATATAACAAACAATCTTACTGAACAATATATGATATCAACCAGTGAAGGACTTACGACTTATTTTAATTGTAAACTCATAAATTTCCCATACTAAATATTATAAATATAATAATAGTAATAAATAATTTTAAAAAATTAATGCTTGTGTATTTATTAAAATAAATCAATAACTTTTTATTATATTTGTATGGTAATAATTTTTAAAAACTATTCGAAGCCATAGAAAAAAATTAACGATCGTAATTATTGTAATTAATTGTTTTTTTTTTTCTTTAATTATTGTTTATCAATAATCGCACAGACGGGATGTCAGCTTTCAATACAAAATCTAAAAATAGTGCCATTCAATATGCAGTTCTAATAAATTGATCCCGATTTAAATTACTTGGGGTATTAAACGCCGATTTATTTTATTTCCAGTTAAAAATTAACCGTATATATAATTGCGCCATCTGGCGATTTCATATTCGACGACAATCTATTACTCATTAGTTCTAACGCATTTTTAATTGAGTTTAGGCGGGAAAGCCGGTTTATTTTATTTTAAATTAATGCTGAGAAATTTTCTTTTTTTTTTTTTTTAAAAATACTCATTTTCAAATCTGATATATTGGCGCCCATTTGAAAATCTCTACGCAATTTTTCAAAATTTTTTTTCATTTCGTACCTAAAAAATTTCAAATCTCATTTTTTCATAATTTCATAAAAAATCGAGATTTTTATCGAGACCGTAATAAATTTTGTATTTCGAACCCCCAGAAAAATGGATCCTTAGCTACATAACCTAACATATGAGACTGGAAAAAAAATATTATTTTCAATTAGAAGACAAAAAATTGATTTTTTTTTAGTCCATAATTATTTTCAAAATTTATTGATTTTATTATCAATCTTTCCTTAAAAAAAAAAAAAAAAACAAATTTGGCAATAATGTGTGAAAAAAAAAAGTTTGTTGGTAGCATTCACCAATGGCTCTTGCAGCAAACTTCATTTTTTAAATCACACTCCTACGAAATATCTAAAATACTATCAATTAATTCGGAGCATTAATTTAATAATTAACTTAATTAATGACTTGGCCTGTTATTGTTAATCAATAATAATTATTTTCAATAAAATTTAAATTACATCAAATACAGAAGTCTCAGAGTAAGAATAAATCAGAATATTCTGGCATTGACGCAGTTTGAGAAAAAAAAATAAAACAAAGGTCTATAAATAAATTAGTTACCGAAAAAAATGATCGATTGTTAAGAAAATAAAATTTTGGCAATGGAAGCTGGCACATCGAATACCGTAGCGATTTTTAATTAAAAATAAAAATTTAGAAAAAAACAGTAATTAAATAAATAATTAAAAAAATGAATATTCTATCGATAAAATTGGAGCAATGAAATCACTGTGATATCACTAAAACGCTTTCAAGATATGTGTGTTTAGGGTCGACAAACAGCTTCTTCGTGCCGTCCCGACGGTAAATATACAGTAAAAAAAAAAAAAAAAAAAAACTAACAAAATAAATTGAATCCATTAGTAAAAAAAAAAAAAAATAAATAAATAAATAAAATCAAGTGAACAAAACGAAAACAGCGAAGCTAAAACGTCGGGAGGTAAATAAAAATAATAATTGTAAATCGTAAATATTATAAACATTAATTTAAATTAATCTTAATTTAACTCTAGACATCTATAGACACCTATAATAAATGCATCTGTTATTTGAATATATATGTAAATATTTATAAATAATAAATTTTAAATGTATCAACTTATAAACGAAAAAAAATTTTAATTATTAATTTATCAGATTAATTAATAACTATATTATATATATATATATATATATATATATATAAATATATATATATATAAATATATATAAATATGTGTAATGTGTATACATATGCAGTGTGTATAGATTTAAATTAAATGTGTATACGATATATATACATATATTTATTAGCTGACAATTATATTGCAAGCACAATAAATAATTGTCATAATTGTTTGGCTCATTAGTAGTACAGCCCTTTGTCTAATAGCGTGTTTGTTACAGGAAAAATAAAACAATAAATTAAAACGAATTTTAAAGATTAATTAGAAATATATAACGTATTGATTAGTAGGAATTGCGTGTAAATAAAATCCGAAAAAAGTATATAAAACAATGCATTATTTTTTTTGGTTATTGATTGTATTGTTTTGAGTGGGAGGGAGGGGGATTTTTATAATTTATGAGTTATGTTTGATAATTATAGTAGTATAGCAGGATATGGATCAACTTCCGTTACTAATGTGCAATCAAAATCAATTGTGGTCACGGGTTAACGATCAATTAATTGCCTATCATGATTGATGTCCTCAATATATATATATATATATACCATGCTAAAATGTCTATTGTTGAAACGCATTTGTACTCGGTTTAATTGGAAAATTAATTCACGTGTTTAAAAATAGAAAAGAAATGAGCGGCAAAATTACGCGCCATTTTCAAAACAAAGAAAAAAAATTCTTATTTAGAAACGGATAAGTACAGGTTTTAGAAACGGAAGGGGCAAGTTGAGCAGCCTGAAGAATGTAAAAAAAATTTTTCACTAGAATTATTTTACTAAAAACTGAAAAAGCAGATCCTGAGGGAAAATGGGCCAATATTTAAATTTTTTAAATTCTCTAATTTAATTTCTTAATTATTTTAAACCGAGTAAGAAAAATTTGAACAGCGATTTTTTTTTAACAACCCATTTTACCTCAGATTCAGCTTTACGAACTCAAAAAAATATTTCACATAACAAACAAGATACTTTTTTTTTTATTCAAAATTTTTCTATGAATTTTTCCCGCTTTATAATACGGACCGTAACAAAAATTTTTTTAATACAAAAATTTTTTTACCTTAAACCGGTACGTCTATTAATTCCAGACTGCTCTTTAATTCGTTTATTAAACTATATTTATTTTCACCAGAAAAAAAAACTTATTTATTTATTTTTGACAAGTAAAATAAAACAGACTTTATAAAAACTTTACTGTAATGGAATAAACTTTCTAAAAAATAATAAATATAAAAAAAAAGTTTGATAGCACTTTCTATGACCAACATGACAAATAAAAGTTTTAAATAAAAAGCTTAACTTTATTTATATTCAGCTATTTACCTTATACACTTTCAATTCTTGTCTATCCTGAATAATAAAAAAACAATAATATTTTAAATTATAAATTCAAAACCGTTTTATTACTATAGTCACAATAATTTGGTTAAAATGCTCGAACAATCAGAACAGCAGCTGTTAGTGTACTTGTAAACTATAAATATAAATTGTCAGTGACAATTAATAAATAATCGGGATTAAAAAAAAAAATATATATATATAAAGTAATAATTATTTGTTAACAAAATTTATCGCGGGTATCAATATATTGCAGCTTCTATCTCTAATTTAATGGAGAAAATTTTAACGATCAAGTATAAAAAGAATGAGATATTCGTTGGCACGTGATCCCACGTTGCTATCGATAAATAATCTTTTTACACCCAGTTTATTTTTATATGGAGATATAAATAGTAAAAGTTTTAATTTATTTCTATCGAGTTGTTATTTATTAAGCGGCTGAACATACAAATCATGCTTAAGTATTTTATAATTATTTATCGCCAAGGAAAAATTTTGATCAACGCTTATTTTTAAGACTTAAGTTAAAATTTAAAATAATCGAATTATTTTCGCGCGGTAATGCTTTGGCATAGTAATTAATTGGTTAGAGTGACATTAATACATCTAGTGTCATTAGTACTCTCCATTAGTGGCAAATAATATATGTGGCAAATATTAATATTGATGATACTGATGGCTTTGATCTCTAAGTCGTCAATGTAAATATTAAACTGAGGTAAAAAAACTCAAATAAATATCCGTGTCTTCGATACCAAAATTTATTTTCTTTAATAGTATTTATTACCCTGAAAAAAATTTGAAGTGAATTCGGAGTGATTATGGATTTTATTTTAATCCGAATTCGCTCCGTCACTCGGAGTCCTGGAGTTTAAAAAAAATCGCTCTGCATACGGAGTAAATAAGGAGTTTGTTTTTTCAGCGAAGTGATTTCGGAATGATGTTGATTTTATTTCAATCCGTATTCACTCCGATCTGAAGTTAAAAAAATGAACTTTCCTCCGGAGTAAATTTCACTCGAGGGGATTAAATAAATAAACAGTCATTCAGTCCGCATTCACTCCGGATTTACTCCGCGTTCACTCTGCTAATTTTTTACAGTGTAATTATAAAAAATAAAATACTTTTTTTAATTAACATATGTTTACAGATCTGCATATATTTTCATATATCTAAATCTAATTATAAAGATAAAAGTAAATTCGCGCGTTCAAGTTTTTTTTTAATACTGATTTAGATTTTTTTTTACTGCGACTTTAAAAGTTTAATGGCATTAATTAATAATAAAATAATATTAATTAACGAGTGTTTAAATCACAGTCACAATGCTCATAAATATTAATTTATTAAAGTAATAAGTAATCATCAGAATAAAAAAGACGACAAAGTTATTTATTTAATTTGAGATCTGATTACTCATCAGTAATTAATTGCCATCAGTATCGATGTTTAAAAAAAAATAAAAAGAGACTAAATTAGTTAAAAATTACTGAGAGATTAAAAGTCAACACTAATCAGTTTGTTAAATAAATATTTTTGAACACCTAATCAATCCTAATTAATTTTTACCAGTTTCCAAAAGTGATAATTAATATTATTTCATAAAACTCATTAATACAAACGCAGTTGAATTTAAATTTTAAAATCCAATTATACCGTATAAACTTTTGATCGTTTAAATTTTTTTCATCAAATTAAAACTAATTATAAAAAATATTAATTTTCAAATAATTAAATTAAGTGAACGAAATTCGTATTAAAAAAAACGTATTGATGGAAACCAAATATTGAATGAAGAATAAAATTTCAAATTAACATTTTTAATCTACAGTCTTCCATCTTTTGATTAATAATTAAATCTATCATTAGTTTATCGACAAATTGACTATACACTTAATAAATAAATAAAACAATTTTTTTAATTCATAATTTTTTACGTAGATTTATTTTTTCAATCAACAGTATCGACTAAAATAGAGACAAATAATCAGTTTTACAATAGACACGAATTAATTTAATAATTAATTAAATTTCCGGAATTGTATTTTGTAAAAATAGTCACGTGTTATCTGCAATAGCATTAATTTTTTATATTAAAAAAAAAAAAAAACAATAATAATAAAAAGTTGACTCTAAACTATAAAATTAACGATTCTCTTGTACTCGAATAAAAAAATATTAATAAGTGTAATATTAAAAAAAATATTAATAAAAATATTAATACTTGTAAATTGTAGGAAAAAAATATAATAAAATAAATTGACCAAGACGTCACAAGCGCGAGCTGAGGTTGTAGAGCAAAAAAATAATCAAATATATAAATAAATGAACAATTACTGGTCAAAAAAAACTAATTAAAAAAAAGTTTTGAATTACATGAAATTTCATTTATTTAATATATTAAATTAACGTATTTTTATTATTTTACGCGTACTCCAATTAATGCCCGACTGCATTAATTAAGAATATAAATCGCATAAAGTAATAATAATGATTAAAAATATGAAATTTAATATGTATTGAACTATTTGAGCGAAACATAAAATTGTACCATACACGCTCAAGTCGCCTGTTTACTGATTAATTATTTTAAATTAAATGTGTGTTTAAATTAAATAAATGTAATATTGTAGCTGTAGTTGTAATTGTAATTAAAAAAAAAAAAAAAAAAAAAAAAAAAAAATTAATCCGCGATAAGCCGATGCAGAGAATTGAAGTAAGCGTAAAGGCCATTGATATCGCGAGCCCAGATAAATTAAATTGGGATACAATATTTATATAAATATGACACACTTAATGTCACATGTATACACATTAAAAAATGACAATTAAATAATTTATAAAATTTTTTGTTTGTTTTATATATGAATTTTAAATTGAATATATATAAATTAACAGAAACAAAACAAATGAATACTATTTATTATATAAATAATATTAATTTAAATAATTAATTAATTAATACTGTAATATCAATGATTGTGTTACGATATGATAATATTAAATAAATAAATAATAATAATAATTGTAATTCATTTTTATTTCACACGACCCGTCTTGTTTTCGAAAATTTAAATACAATAATTTAAAATTCTTTGATTTTTTTGTTAATAAGAGAAGGGGGATGGGGGGGGCAAATGGGCCCCTTAAAACATAAGGGCATATATGTAATATAAATGAGCCCATTTTACCCCCAAAAGTCCATTTTGCCCCCCTTTCCCTGTAAACAGAATTTTTTTTTTCTCTAATAATGAGGTAAGTAAATTTATTAATTAATTAAATAATTAAAATTTTTTTTCTCACACTATAAAATGGATCAAAAAAATCCGAGTAAAATTTATTTAAAAACTATTTTTTCCAGCAGAAGTAAAATCAATTTTTTAAATTTTTTTCAGTCAAAAATAACTATCCCTGTCTGACTAAACAGGCATCGAAACTCCTTATTCCAAGCGTGATACGAAAAAAAATATATGACTTTATTTACACTAAATATGTGATGTAAAAATGCCTTTTTTTAAATTATCTCATAAATAAAAAATATCTTGTCTTACATACGTGTTATAAATTTTATTAGTTTATTTTTATCTCTGTACTTTTCAACACGTAGATAAATTTAACAACAAGTCTAAGAATTTTGTGAAAAAAAAAAAAAAAAAAAAAAAAAAAAAAAAAAGAAACAACAAGACCAGGTGATGTATGTGCTTTTTGTAGTATTACTATTATTATCATGAAAAATTTTTTTTATAACACAGAACAAGTATTTGATGGTTTATGTGCGGTTATAAAAACCGCTCAAGAGTTTTAACCGAAGTGAGAGTTGTCGAGATAGTTGAGAGCTGGATATAGACGAAAAAATAAAATTATACCAAGTGCAAAGAAACAGAATAATGGAATTGCATGAATATATATACTGTGTTTCGTCCATGATAAATTGTTATGAACATCTATATAGATATATAAATATATAAGAAATAAATATAAAAATTTTGTCTAGGTCTTAGCTCGACTGTTTTTAGTCCAAGAGGTCATACCAGATTCACTCCATAAATTTAACTCGTTTTCATTTCGATGGCCCTTCATAATATTCTTCATATCACATTTTATGCCACTTATCCTTGTCTTATTCCTAATATATGTCTCTTTCCATTCCTTACACTTTATTTTACTGCTCCCGATGTCACTGCAATTTTACATCCCGTTTCACCGGAAGACTTATGAAGAATATTGACAGTAATAAAAAGATTAACTTTTTTTTTTTTTTTTTTACAAATTTCTTGATTTATGTAACCGAACTAGAAATTTCATAAAAGTCACGTGGTTAGACTAGTATTTTATAAATATTATCGCTGATAAATTACATCATTCTTTAGACACCGGTCGTCAGAAATAAAAATTTTTTATATAAATATCAAAGCTACCTTAAATTAATATCAAACTTAAAAATTAGAGTGTTCTCTTAATATAAGCGTGCTTACATTACCATTTTGTATAATATATGACTTGTAAACATGAATTAATGTAAGCGAATATGTAAAAAAATTTAAAAGCGAGAGAGCATTATAATGCTTGACGTATTTCGTGAATCATAAAGGTATAAATTGTGAATGATAATAATAAAATTTCGGGCCATCGAAAGTAAGAAAAAAAGTGAACCTTGGATGTTTGGATAATTTTATTGACCCATGTGATCTAGTCATAACTGTTGACCCTCTTGACCCTGAGCATCGTCTTCGTGACGTCTGGTGTCCGATGACACGGCAAACGGTTATTTTTTTAACGACTAACCAGTTAATCGAAAACGATAAAAATAAATAAACGAGGGACTTACGACCAGCAGAAGTAAGCAGAGACCCGAGCTCTGGATTCCAAGAGTTTCAGATCCAGGACCGACTGACAGAAGTCAATCAACTGTTATCTAACACAACCCTGACAATATAAAAACCAATGATGTTTATCTTGTACTATCAAATACGCCCTAGATGCCAGAGTAAGCACATCAGCGAAATACTGTATCGTTAAAATTTACAAATCTTTATTTTATATTGTTTCTTTTACTACCGATTTTATCTTTACTGCTATTTCTTGTTGTTTAATTCAGATTTTTAAATATATACATATATATTTATACTTATAAACAAGTTTATCGCTCAATGGAAAACTGCGTCAATGAAAATTGAAAAATTCTGCGCGAAAATTGGAAAATTTTTTTAACTAAAATTTTTTATAAAAATGAATAGAGTCCTGGCAATTAATTTTTTAAAATTACTTTTGTTGTTAGTGGCCGTTGTAAAAATAATTAAATTATTAATCAATTTTCATTATTTTTCCGCGTACTGTTTTATTTCACTCACAATTATTAATTTTCATTTACGCTTTTTGCTTTTATATTTTTTTTTATCAACACACATTGAAAGCAAATTTAATTATCGAAACTTTATTTACGGACTTGTTTACTCTGAAAGCAGCGATAATTTTTTTTTTATTTAAATTCCATAATAATCACGATAATAGACCACAAAAAATTCCATTCTAATTAATTACGCGAATAGCTGACAGATGTTACGTCATTAAATTTACTGTATACCCTGATCTTTAATTCAAATTCCATTTCTTCAGACTGTCACGCGTTTTCATGAAGAATCCGGTGCAATTTCAGAAACCAGAGATAAAAAAAATGATTGGAAGTAAATTAAAAATTTTTCGAAAAAAAAAAATTGCTAGGGTGATGAGGTTATGAGTTTGCATGAAGTTTAAAAAAAAAAACAGTAAAAATAAAAATGTTGGAAATCTGGACGAAGAGAAATGAAAAAAATAGAATTTTATGTGCTCTGTGCGAGTAGACCATGGGCGTTAACTTCGAATGTGATGGCAGAATATGAAAAGTTTGTAAAGTAAATTTGGTCAGGCTGCAGACAAGGAACAACTCGATTTCGAGTTTTAATCCAATTTCCAGAATTTTTTTTTTATCCCGAGTGCTTCTTTTCTTCAATTTTCCATTTTTTTATTTTTTTATTATCATATTATTTTAAAAAGTTTTTATATTTTAAATTACTTTAGTCTTTTAATTTTACTCTTAAACGCGATTGTTTGAATTGACACTCCATTATTTTTCTTACTTGACAAATATTTAATACTTTTATTTTTCTTATCTTTTAATTTTAATCTTTCCCTCATATATTTGTTCATCCTATTTGCTGTGTAAAATGTTTACAGATTAAACCGACCAAGTATGTTGACACGCAACATTTAAATTTTAAATATATATATATATGTATGTGTATAAAAAATATGAAATATTCTTTGAAATAAAATTAAAAAAATTCTTTTTTTTCCTACGTCCAAAACTTGACTCAGTTTTCACGAGCAATCTGTCCCACGAGCGCCATCTCAAGTTCCTATCTCGAGAAGCAGCCTTCAGTATTGCCTCTGCACAAAATCCGTTAGTCCTGCGGCGTTTCCCCAGACTTCACGTAGTGAGAAATCTTATAAAGTCTACAAAGATATCTCATCCCTTAATTTTTTTTTTATTTCCATTTTTTTATCTCCTGCCTTTTTCTTTTCTATCCACCGTATTTTTATAAAAAAAAAAAAAAAAAAAAAAAAATCCGTGGCGATTTGGTGAACTTATCAAGTGAGATTCTCTACTATAAATCAGTAGTCAAGAACAAAGTGAATGGAACTATTGACCGGAATAGAAAATAGTAAAAGAAATATAAACGATTAATGAAAAAAAAAAAAAAAAAAAAAAAAAAAAAAAAAAAAAAAAAAAAAAAAAAAAAAATAGATTGATAGCCTGATAATTTTTATTAGTAAAAAGAAAATAAATTAAAGTGATAATTCAATGAATTGATAGATGTAAAAAAATATATATAAATAATAAGAAAATTAATTAATCATTTTTCACACTCATTCTTTTAGATACACATAAGCTAAACAAATAAATTTTTTATCCCTTCATTGTATCATCGAGGGTCGGATTATAGTTATTTGTTCTGCTTCCTTTATTTTTATGCTCTAGCTCCAGCGCATTCTATAAAACTCACAATTACCTATTATTTTTTTTTTTTTTACACATAACAAAGGGTTGCAAAAAAAAAAAATAATAATGGAAACGTGAGTAGTGAAAAATTATTTTTTTGTTGATATTAGTTCTCAGTTTATGCAAGTAATCGAGAGAAATGAAAAGATTTCAATGAATAAAGAAAAAAAAATTTATAAATAATCGATTCTATTTATGACTAGGGTCATATAAGCCATCAATTTTATCAACATATTTTTTTTAATTAGAAAAATAATCAAGTCTACTGATAAATAATTTCCAGTCTATCAAATTTTAAAAATAAATAACATGCAAAAGGAAAATTTTTAGTTTGGACAATTAGGGATTTTAATTTTTTTAAATTTCCCGCCTTTTGTTTTCGGCAGATGGCAGCAGTAAAAAAATAAATGTCGGCTCGGATTGCAACAAAACCGTCGGTTCAGGAGTTTATATATTTTTTACAAAAAACCTAAGAGAAATATAGTCGAGATATTTTGTAAAGATTTATTCTAAGGCTGCTTGAAACTGATGAAAAAAAAATCAGATCGATTTCTCAAGTCTTCTGAGAGATATCGAGACAAATTCGAGTAGAACAGCAGATATGAAGGAAAGAGAATTTTTGTTATATATTTTTCAATGATGATTTGTATCGATACAAAAAAAAATGTAAAAAATTTTTTAAGTTGGTAAATATTGATGGATTGAGGTTAAATTAAGTTAGCTTGATGAAAAAGTGAACTATAATGAAAATTAAGTTGATAAGGTCACGTTTAATGCATAGAGAAGATTGGAGTAAACATAGACGTGAGATCAAAGAAGTTAAGCGTGTAAACTTGCAACGAGCTTAGTTGATACTTCAAGTTGTACAAAAAGTAAGAATGATGGATCTTATATATATTTTATATATATACAGGAGTATAAAATGCAAAACTTGTTGAAGAAAATATGGATCCACTCATGTACGATAAGCTGGATGAAAAAAGTAAAAAAAAAATAAGGAAAATATCGTGGTTAAAGTAGAAATATTCAGGTGACAATATATTAAGCTCGATAATATAAGAGGGTTGTTTATCTTATGTGTACCATCAGTTGATGGATTTTTTTCAATAGTTATGAAAATATGAAAATCCTGCTCACTATGATCGAAATAATTAAAATTTTTAATCATAAATATATGACTAGTATATTGTTGTTTTATTATATGTATACATATATTTTTTTAGCGTAATGGAAAATTGGGTATTAATTTTGATCGAAAGAGAATTTAGATTAAATTAAATATGAAAGCTTTTAACTTTTAAATCTATTTGAATTTAAATTTTCTCCTACTGGGTGGTATAGATTTTATGTCAGTATGATAGAAACAAATTTTAATGAAATTACATATACATATATATATATGAAGCGTTTATGAATTCGACGATTAATAAGCCATTAGTGGTTGTTGATTTTTTTAAATTGTCTTCTTTTTTTTTCACAAACGCAATTGCAATATATAAAAATATAGGTGTAAAACTAAACATATATATATATATATATATATATATATATATATACATGTATACATTTAAAGGCTGATTAAATCAAATAAAACCGGGTTTCAAACTCACTAACTATCCTTGGAGTCACTTTTGTTCACTTTCTCGACAATATGCATACATTTATAAAATAATCAATAATTAATAAACAACTAATTCCAGCCATTAGATTATATAGATGAAAAATTAATATATGAATATATAAATTCTCATCAATTAAAAATATCATAAATTTTTAATAATATTTCGTACGAATAATAATAAGCTTATAATTTAAATTTCAATATAATTTTTCCTGAATAATACTTCGCATTTGCATTAAATATAAGATAAATTTGAATAAATATATACTAACACACTCTATATATATATATACTGTGTGATGTAGACTTAGTGACATGTGAGAGAATACATGGTCAATCTCTATTGCTTCTAGCAAACTTGTATAGTTAATATATATCCATATATAGCTACATATATATCTCGTATATAGTATATACGATGACCTATACTAATATATGTAAAGGTAACAGTACATAGCCATCTAAACTTGAACTCGTACGAACTACTCAACCATGCTCGGTACAATATATATATATATATAAACACAAGCAATTTGAGCTTTAGTATTGGTTTGAGCTTTCAAACTATGGCTGTCTTACTCGATCTTTTTCTCTCTCTACCATTCGTACTCGTGGCCTTTAGTTATCTCACTCATACATTCCCTTCTCATTGCCTTTACCACGGCGTTTCTTGACGTTTACTCAACTCTATTGCTCCAACACCTACAGTCAACCAGATTACGACACTTTACACTGCACATAGCTTCCTATTTTCACTCCTCTACTTCTACTCAACCCTCTGCTGTGCTGACTTAGCATTACCCTTTTTCTTACGACTCTATCGCCCTTTCTATTCTTTCACTCACTACTTGTTTTACTCAATGAAAAGTTATAACAATACTCCGTAAAATAAACTAATTATTACAATTTTTGTTTTTAAATTCAACTTTATAAATTTAATACCCAATGTAAACTATAATTTTTTCGTTAAAATGTACATTTATATATATTTGAAATAAAATGCGACAGCTAAAAGTTTTAATAATAGAAAAAGAAGATGGTTATAGTTAGATGAAACACGTGAATACAAAGTTACTTGTATAACTTGGTGGCAAAGTTTACCTGGGCGTTTTCCCATACCCTAAACTCGTCGCGTAGTTCTCCTACTTTGCATCTATACGTCAACGTATTCACTTTCTCGTTGTATCTCCCTCAAAAGTACTATAAAAATAAGGAAAGTGGGTTTCTTCTTCTTGTCGTACATCTTTCTCATCTTGTACCGTCTATTCAAACCGCATTTGTTTCGTTAAAACTTATCTTTACTACTATAACTTGCCTCTCTTTCTCTTTCTCTCTCTTTCTCTCTATACGAACCCGTACTATTCATATTCACTACATTTACATTCGTACCCCTTTCGTCTTGTCAATATTTCATTTCAATCAGAATTTTTTGCTACTAAATATTTTTAAAACTTTTCTTATCATGAATTTTTTTTTACCAAATACATAAATAATTTTTTTTTTAAATTACCATCCGTAATAAATCATTACAGATATGCAAATAGTGTTGGAGTATAATCAAATAATTCAAAATTTTTTATCAAAAAAAAAAATTTTCGAATTTTTAAAAATTTCAAATATTTGACTTCTATTTAACGACAATTCAGTATTGAAAATTCAAAAGTAATTAAAATAAAATTTATTTCAATTGATCGATTTCTTGATCGATAGACAGCGTCGTCGACACTTTTTTCCGCTCAAAAAAATTCAAAAATGAAAATATTCAGTACAGTTTTCATCGATATGCGTTTTATTTACACGTGGCCAAGTACAGAGAGACCTTGATAAAAAAAAAAAAATGAAAGTATTGAACTAGAGCATAAATGTGAGTCGTGAATAATAAAATCTATAAATTGAAAAGTATTTTAGTGACGAGTGGTGATATATGTCACATACGCATTGGTAAATACAAATACGACCACTAGTATTTGAAGTGACGCTCTTGGCTTGACGCAGTAAGGTTAACGAGGCACACACCAGCTGCCCTGGGCGTGTGCACGGGTATACAAATTTAAGCATCAACGCCAGAGGATCCAGGATACAGTATTGCTGTTCCAGGCATCAAGCCCGGTGCAACCCTCCAGGGAAACTGTTGAGTGATTCTCGATGGCAGATAGGCGACAAAACCGGAAATTGCCGCTGGCACCGATTGTTGATAGTGACCAATCATAGCTAATCTAATATAGATGAAAACCTTCGTTTCTGACTATTTACATTAATAATATCTACAAGAATATTTAATATATATACGTATTCATATATTTTAATACTGAAAATATTATTTTATTTTTTTGCTTCAATTTACTTGCGTGCTAAAAATTTTTATAATTATGTTCATTATCAGAAATTTTTAATGAACACTCTATGGTACAGTTACTACGATCCGAAATAGGGTAAGATGAGTCCCCCAAAAAAAAAAAATTTAATTTTCATTGCCGCTCTGGAAAAAAATTTGAGCCTCATTTGATTTCTTGTAATTTGAATTTAAAATAAAATTTATGGGCCCCATCTTACCCTAAGGTCTTATTTTACCCCCTCCGCTTTTATTTAATACAGTGATATTCTTATAATTTGTTGGTAGCATTAAATTTTCAACGCATGACATCAGAAGCTCTTGAAGTTTAAAAAAATTTTAGATCAATTAATTTACGTCAAAAGAGGGTGAATAAAAAAAGGCTTTTCTTCTTCAGTAACCCTGACGGCAAACATGTTGAAGGCTATTTAAATTCTATAACTAAAACTTGTGTATGATTGATTGCAGGAAATGTCTCTGTCAAGTAATATATGAAACGAAAATATCAAAATAAAATGAGATAGGGATGCGTAGTAATGATAATAAAAAAAAATAAAATACTGCAAATAACTTTTTCAGCCAAAGAAATTAAATTAGACTGTAAAGTAAATTTTTTTACGAGTTGTATTATAATTTTTTGAGCAATAAAATGTAGTTAAATTTAAGATTAAGAACAATAAACGACAGTGGGAATGAAAAAATATCTTGGAGGAAGCGAATGATTCTTGGTTGGAGAAGAGAGGATAAAAATCTCGAGCAATCCTAGATGATCCCCACTGGGAAGATTCAACATTTTCTATTTTAAGCTTTTTTATTTTTTTACCCTTTCTAGCTCTGCTCTTTGGAACCGCAAAATAATCCACGACTACAAGGAACAGAGTTTGTATTACTTTTTTTTTTATTTTCTCTTTCTTACTATTTTCCTTTTATCCAAAAGCGAGCTTTAAAAAATCTAAGCCCTGTAATAAAGAAGAGTTACTTACTCGGACGTAAACGGGGATGTCAGATAGTTTTTTTCTATAAACTCGACTGTGAGATTAAATTCAATTAATTTTTTTTTTTTTTTCCATTGTTCACTATAAACAAAATTTTTTTAAATAATTTCGGGTGGCCCTAATCACCTCATCACAACCATATTGTCTTTATGTACAGTTAAAAAAAAATCTAGCCCGTAAATTTTTTTTTATCTGTCGGTAGTAAATCCCAAAGATAATTTTTGGGCTCAAATGGGTTTTAATTTTTTTTTTCAGGAAATCAAAGGTGCGATAAAAACAAAAAACCTCGCGAACTCATTCCTCAGGCACTTTCCTACGAATATAAACAGATCCAAGGTTCAAATAATGGATTATTCAAAATTTATATACATTACAAACTCAGTAGCTATAGATTTATATATCTGTCAGTTGCTATCTGTGTATAAGGATTTTAATCATCAGGAACAACCGGATATACGTCCAATTATGTGGCTGAAGCAAACCGCAATGTGACCTCAGATTAGTTATCTAGCAAGCTATGTATACATGAGTCTGTAGATCTGTAGCTTGTGTATGTATTATGTACATATACATATACATATACATGCATTTATATGTATAGAACACTGAGTACGGTGCAAGGTAAGTACAAACGCAAGTGCATTGAATGCTGTAGTAGTAAAACTCTCGAGGAGAATAGAGAAGAAGAGATTATACCCTGCGGAGTATTTGTAATCCTAGCTTGTACCACCAATCGGACTTTATTCTACTGACGAACGGATACCTAACGAAATGTCTAGAATATTATACCTTTCACAACAAATCCTATTTCGACTTACTTGAATTTAATATTCGCATCTATATATATATATATATATACATACAAACTTTCAGGTTTATATTGATTGATATTATAGAGAAAAATTATTCAATAATTTTTTTTACAAAAAAATGAATATTAGTTTTAAATGGAAAGTTAGAGTTTGCAGAAAATATTCTGGATACCCACTTGTCTCAAGAGATGTTAATCGTGATCCAATAGTTTACGGGCGATAACGAAGACAATACGTGCTAGAGTAACGAGACATCGATAACAATAGACAATAGACAAAATGGCCCCCAAACACTCAAAGTGTAACTCTCACTCTCTCAAGTAGCCTCATCGTAACTTAGTGTCCTCAACCCACCATCCGATGACAGATCAATCGTAATCCTTATCTCCTCTCCACCCCTCTTAGACTATCTCACCCGATACAAGCTCTCTCAAGGCGACACTTTACACCCAAGACACAGCCAGGGTGATAGTTCGTCCGACAATTCAGCCATATCGCCGACAGTAACTCTCCGGCCAACGGCCTCTTCCACAGCATTAATCAGTCGCTAAAATAACCAGCTTCCGAGCCTCTGTAAACTTTTACACCTCCGAGAATCTACAAGTCAATAATTACCCCTACACTATAACCTAAGCAATTGATTGGCAATTCCTCTCTCTTTATTGATCAATTGAGCTCCAGACAGTTCCACCAGTTCAATATCGGTACCAGTAAACTGTCAACAAAGCTTTGGCTAAACTGTTATAGACGTAAACTTCAATATACTTGATAGATTTGCCCCCATTTCACTTAAACAGAAACTACAACTGCTGGTTCTTGACGAGCTAAGCTGTTTCTAATGTTCCAGGTATTTAAACTTAAACACAATCGTTTTGCTGATATGACAACTAACTCGTATACTTGTAAACCACTCTTATCATCATCATCCAACATTACGACTATCATATATTTAATTTATAGCATAATACAAGTTTGTAATATATATCGTCTTTTCACTGTTTCTGTCAGCACCTAAAGGGATTTACTGTAACTTTATAAGTACATACAAATCTATATACAATGTATATATATGGAACTTAAATCTTTACTTGTGAATATATAATTTCTAGTTTCACGCTTATATATTATTCAACAAATATAATATGAAAACAACCAACTAACATCTATGGTAATCAACTAAAACCCTTACGGGGGTTCATAAGCGGCCACGTGTCTTACTTTTGATTATATATATATATAAAGCAGCTATATACACAAGTTCGATGTAGTTTTGGCTTTACAAATTTAGCCGCAAGACTTATCAAAAGATGTTATATATAGATAAGTATATGAATATATATATATAAACTAATTTAATAAAACTATAAAGTTTACATCCAAACATACAGTACCACTTAGGTAAATAGAGGTATTCATTTTGGAATATAAAATTGAATAATATATATTTGTAAATTAATTTATATATTTATTTTATTTGTAAATAATTCAGATCTATGAAAATTTAATTTTTTTCAATTTAAGATCTATAACGATATATAGAAATCTGTCTGGACTAAAGCTAAAAAGGGTAAATTATCAAATGATAAAAAATCAAAATTTTTATTTTAAAAGAGATTTAGAGGTCTTATGAAAAAAAAATTTTAAATCTAGATCTCAAAGAAAAAAAAAATAGATCTATGTCAATCTAATCAGATCTCATAATATTAAAATTTTTTTTTTAGGCCAACTTCTACTATACGAAAAAAAAATACTTTTAAGGAGAAAAAAATTTTTAAATCACTGTATCGATGAATAATTTATATAATCATCAAAAATATTGAAAAATCGTGTTTTAAAATCTTTCATGTAATTCATTAAAAACTTCACAACTGTACTTGAAAAAAAATCTGACTTCCCACCATTAAAACACATCATTAAATAGTTTCCATCGTCTAGTCAGGATAAAAATTTTGCCATCGGTTTCAAAATCTATACAACCATCTACTGGTTACAATTCATGACCCTAGATAAATTAAAGTTTGACGATCAGTTTTCTCAAACAGATTTTTCATAAATGTATGAAAACAAAAACAATAACAGCCAAAAAAAATGTGATTAATTCACTGAAAATTTAATTTCACATTTTTTATGGATAATCAATAATTTATTCAATGAACACATTCATTCAAAATTTATAAGCTACGCCATACAAATTTAATGGCTTTACTCGAACAGCCAGTTCGCAAGTTTATTATTATTGTCATTAAATATACTAAAAAAAAATATGTTCCTAAAAAAATTACTAGATCGTACGAATTTCATATTTTTTTTTTTTTTTTGTTATGAGAATTTTATTTTAAACCTATTGAAAGTGCCCTGATTTTTTTTTGTTACAAAAGATTTTAATAAAAATGTCTCTTTTGTGAAAATTTTCCTCCATCCCCCATTATTCTTTTGTTTACTATTGTTATAATATTATGAATACCATACACGTTTTTGTAATGAAGTATATAAGATGCAGCGACAAGTTACCAGACTAGTACAAATTGAATTTAGCCATCGGCTTCTCATTATTTTATCAAGCAATACGTGCTCCTAGAGGGACACACGCTTCATGATACTCTCTTTCACTTGGGTATATAATAGGTAACGAGCAGCCGTGTGCTTCTTTGCATTAAGAAGTGCTACCCGTCTTCTCATTTTTCCCTACATCCTTTCCTTCTTTATTTATCATTATTAGTAATCTTTTTTGTCTAGATTTATTTTTACGGTTTTTTAAATAAAATTAATATTTAGTAGCAGTCTTACTGATATATATTGTATTGTCCAAAAGGGAAAATTTTAAATCTTATATGAATTGTATAGTGGACTTGTCGAATAAATTACAACTCAATTGGTATGGCAACTGTCCCGGGTTTTCTCCGCAGCGTATCTGCATTCACTAGCTATAAATTTTTTAACCCATTCTTTCTATAGTTATTTTTATTTTATTTTATTCTGTTCACGATAAAATTTCCGTTTTGCTTATATATTTATATATATATATATATATATATATGTATATATATGTGAGTGTGTAATTGTAAATGTAAAGTATTTTATTTAATATTTTTTAATGTCATATTATTTTTTATTATGAAGAATTCCAGTTCAATGAAAATTCATGACTATCGAGTCCAGTACTTAGAATTTTTGTCATGATAAAGGGAAAATTTTTTTGTCTGGTTATGAATGTTGTAGGGAAATATTTAAAAGAAATTTAAGATTTTATGTATTTTTTTTAAATATAAAAAAAATGTAAAAATGGAATATCGATAAAATCTCTTATCGTTGAAATTCAGTTTAAAAAAAAAATATTATGTAAAAGCCGAAAAAAAAATTATTCTTTTTATAAACCTGTACTAGTAATCGGATTTGATAATTTCTGGTATTTCGTTTGAATATATAGTAATTTATTTATTATTTAAAAATGAATAACTTTTGGCGCCAAAATTTTGTTTCCAACTTTTGACGCAGAAAAAAAAAGATTATAAATAATAAAATTAATATTATTGAGTAAGAAATGATTTTTAAAATAAAAAAAAAAAGTAAAAACTTACCATTTGCAGCTTCGTGATGAATTCATCGGAGCATGGTTCGGAAATGGAATTCAAATAATTAAATAATTACTCACAACACAATGGCAGTAAAGGTAGCTGACATCTGACAATTTTTAAAACTTTGAAATAATAAATTTAAATGTTTATAAAATAAAAATAAAGAAATTCATGTTTAGAAAATTAAAAATTGAGTTCATGCATTTTTTTTAATTTTATTTTTTTAATTATTTAATTTTTTTTATATGTAATAAAAAAAAATTGTCATACGTTTGCTACATTTACACACATCACAACACAATGCACTTATTAAAATTATCAACACAAACTGAACACTGATATTAACTATAAAACACAATCACTGATTGAACACAATTTATAATTTAAAAAAAAAAATTTAGGAATAAATTTATTCAAAATGGCGGCACAACTAGATGTGAAAAAAAAAAAATATATTTTTACACTAATTACTTGGTAACAAAAAATTGACACTTTCACATAAATGATCACTGATGACTTTTAAACACTTGAGTTCACGAACAATAATTTATAAAAATTATTTTTACGGATTTTAAATAAATGAAGTCAACGACAACGAAAGCCCGTGACTGGACAATGGATTTAATTAAATGGATTTTTTTATTATTTATTTTTCACGTACCGTTAAAATTATTATCACAAAATGTTCGTTGAGTGGTGGAGAATATTCGGAGACTGAAGTTTTAATTTATTTGAACGTAAAAACAATGAATTTATTAATTTAATCACGAATTAAATAGGGCCCAAGTTACTGCTCAGCGTCAGTGTGAAGTTAGACGCTAGACGCTTGCGCAGTTGTGGCGTCGCTTGGAACAACCTGCGCAGAATATTTGAAATTTGATCACGCGTGCGCAAGAGGCTTCACGCAGTCACTCAGTCTCCCGCTTGATCGAGGTTCTCATTGTCGTCGGCGTCTGTACCCAATAAAATAATTAATTTAATTATCGTGCTACTCGATTACAAATGTATTGTTACTTTTAAATCGTTATTTATTGAGTGAGGAGTATTTTTAAGCATTTAGTTATGAGTGTCAGTGAACGTGAGTTTTAAAAGTAATTAAATTCAGTGTCGGCTTGGGTTTCGTGTTACTTGACGCCATGTTGATTGTCGGAGTTTTAATACGCAAATGAAAATAATTCAGTGTTATAGTTTTATAAAAAATAATATTCTTAAGTGATGAGTGTGATTTTGTGATTGATTAATTGTGATAATTTAATTTTTTTGGTGAGTGTTGTGCCTGTAATATATTAATTTGTGTGGCAGCGGCGTACGAGTACTCGCAGCAGAGAATAAAAATAGCGGGACGAGTGAGTAAATTTAAAAAATTTTCTAGTGAAAATTTTTTTTTTATTTTTATATTTTTTAACATAAAAAAATTATCAAGCGATCAATATTGTTAAGTGATTATATAATTTTATTTAATATATACATATATATTCAATATATTTGAAAAATTATATTTCAAATTTTCCCGCGTGTATTAGGGAGGGGGGCTCCATTTAAAATGGCGCAAACGTAAACATAACCGACCCGTTTATTAATTTTTTTATTTAAAAATAATTATTTCACTTATAAATATGATTTAATGAAAAGGAATAATGATATATATTGACACATATTGGATACCAAGCATTAATATCAATACTTAGTAAAAAATTACATCGACAAACATGCGATAATAATTAATTTAATTACTGACAGTTGACATCGTAATTAAAATCTCCAGTAAGTTATTATTTAAATAAATGCGAGTAAATAAATATTTTAATTATTTTACATTAATTTCAGAAAAATTAAGAAATTGCCTAAAATAAATAAGATCGACTAAATTATATTTTCTCAGTATTTCAAACTATAGACATTATTTCAGTTAAATATGAGAAGAAAATTATGATAATAAAATAAAAAATTATATTCACAGCACGTTCTTCTTATAATTAAAATAAATAAATCTATCAAGTTATTATACTACATAATAATATGTGTGGTTATTATCAGAGTCACGTATTCCTCGATATGAGAAACACCGCGGAATATATTTTGTCTTTTTATTTTAAAATAAACTGCTGTGAATTAACGACATATATATATATATATATATATATATATATATATATATATATATATATATATATATATATATATATATATATATATATATATATATATATATATATATATATATATATATATATATATTGAAGAGAACCGAGAGTACCCTCAAAATGTACGTGTACGATGGGTAAGTACATCAGGTACGAGTTCGTGTACAGGCTAATCTCCGCGAGCCACCCCCGCGTGCTAATCGAGAACCAAGCAATTAATTTGAGCACACACCAAACCACCCAGCATTACCACCAAATGTACATATATATAGGTAGATAAATATATGTCCCTCCCTGCGGGTATGCGCACCCATACCTACGACCATCTTATGCTTCATCATTCCCCTTTTCCACCTCTACCACCGCACCAAGACTATAATCGCTTCTTACCCATTTTTTTCTATGCACGCTTTCAATTAATCAAACTCAAAGTCAATAAAAAACGCATCCTTAGTCCGTTTCAGAGCACTTACAGTTTTTTTTGCTTCTAAAAATGCATGTACTCAATTTTGAAATGTGTAAACGTCCATTTTTTTATTTTTATTTTATAAACATTTTAATTTATTGTCTCAAAGTTTTGAAAATTGTCAGATGTCCACTAACTTTACTATCATTTTCTACAGTGGATATTTATGTTGAAGAAATCTTAATTTTTATTCAGACGCCATTTAAGTGGCTACGAAAATTAAAGACAAGTAGGATTTAAAAAAAAATATATATATATATATATATATATATATATATATATATATATATATCTGTAGTCGATGATTGCCATTCATCGATCATTCCTAATCCGTATTTGAGCATTTTAGTTGTTCGCTCGGTTCACATGTTGCACAGCGAACACGATTTAGCCGCCGGAAACGGAAATAACCCAAAGTACTTTATTTAAAACGAATTGAGAATTCTATCATGTCTATTGTGATTCTATTATTTTGAACAAATTTTTTAGTTCATATATATAGACATACACAGCGGAATTTTCGAGATGAAATAAAAATTTTTTATGTTTGAAAAAATCTAATTACGGTGTAGAAAAATTGGGGCTACTTGATCCACCTGGATGTCAATTTAAAATGTTTTTTCTGTCTCATTTTACTCTGAGGTCCACTATACTCATTTAAATAGTCAATTAACAAAAGCTAACAATTATTCAAATCATGATAAATTTTATATAAAGTAATGACATTAAATATTGAGTATTAAAGTTAAACTGACTTGCTTGCACCACTTAAAGTAATCATTGCGAAATATTTCCTATTATAACTTATAAATTTACATCAACAATAGACAACACAAACTTTTACTTGTGACTTTAAGAATATCTTTTTAAGATGGTTCACTTTTATATAAATATATACTTCAGATATGTTCAAAATTTACTTTAACTTACTGCATGACAAGTCGAGAAGAAGTTCCAAATATAGTTCTTGCTGTACAAAAATACTCTTCGTATCGATTGATGTTCAATAATAAATCGACTGCTGGATTTAAAAAAAATTTTAAAATTCTGTTTAGAAATCTACCTCAGTCCATATGGATTCCCATGATTTTATCAGTCAGTCCATATGGATTTTTCCAAGTGTTCTATAAAATTCGAAAAAAGTCCTGGGTAGTATTGTAGTAGTATTGACGACAGTATCGAAGTTCAAAATCAATATCAGTATCCATTTATGTCTAAAATAAAAATATACAGTGTATTAAACAAGTTTAAGTTAAGATGGTTGATAGTAAAAATACAATGTAAAGAAAGTGATCGTGAAGACAGGATGAAAATAGCGAAAGTGGTTCAACTGTCGGCAAATAAACGGGGAGGGAAAATAAAATAGTGTGAGTGAGTGAAAAACAAGTAGAAAAAGTTGACGATGAAACTTGGGGAAAATATATATATATATATATAAATATATATAGTTGCCAAAAGACAATGTAATATAAGATAAGAAAATAAGAGAGGGGAAAAAGGATAAAGAGAATAAGGAAGAGTGTATCGTCTAGGACCCAATTCAGAACCCGACTCCTTACATTTCGTTCCTTTACCGTCCAAGAAAGTTCCTTCTAGTGGTTGGTATGAAACTCTAGAGAGAAGATATAGATCGTCGCCTCAAGCCAACCTCAAGTTCATCTCTCACCAAGAGTTACTCTTTACTGTCTTATATAACCCCTTTATATACATTTATATATATATGTATGTGTAGGTCTGTGTATTCTTTATCTTCTCAACCACGATTGTCAAACACTGATGTCAAAATTGACCAACACTGCGATACTTTGGAAGCAATGTATTGCAAACATACTTTATGCTGATGTTTATCTATCGTGGTAGAATATTCAAAATTATTTTATCAAATTTATCTTCAAATATTTAACATTTAGTAGCACCAGCTTCTGCATTTAAAATTCGATGAGTAAATCTTCGAAATAAATCCTGGAATAAAAATCAAATTAAACATTCCAGTGATTGAATATTTTAAATGGTACGATAAAAAAATAGTATGTAGAAGGCAGTAATTTTTTTGCTTAATTAGAATTGAGTTGCACAGTATGTAAAGTATGTAGGTTAGATTAATTGATAAATAGTTGCTTTGTACGTTTACAATTTAAAATCTATTTTTTTACTCGTCGATTTTTTCTCGGGATTATTTACTTAGTCTGCGGAATTGAATATTTGTTTCTCGTTAAACCGTCAGATGGCAAGGGATCAATCACTTGAGAGATTTAGGGTAAGATAAATGGGCTTTAAACTTTTGGGACTCGATTTTAAAAGCAACCATCGTGTTAATAGCGTCAGAGGAATACACATTGAGTACAGATCAAATACGCACTCGGTGTTGATCCAGGCATAAAAAAAAAAATTTGAATCGGGGGAGTAGCTCTTCTTGAAAAAATTTTTAATAAATTTTTTTTTATTATATTTGAATAAATAAAAATATAAAATCATAATAAATATTTAGATGCATTCTTATTTATAAAATAATGATAAATAAAAATATTAAAGAGACATTTTAAAAATTTAGCAAATATCTCTAGCATTCTATTTGTATAAAGTAGCAATGGAATTACGTTTACTGGTAAATATATAAACGGGATTTGTATTTATACTTGAATCAAACTGTTTCGTGATCTATCTCGTTCTACTTCTCTGGCTCTGTATTGTGGCAACATGAGATCACCAGTGAATTTTCGAGAAACCTCAACAGAGATTCCCCAGATAATAGAATACCACACATATGAGTAAATACACATTATACATTTGAGTTGGAGAATGAAATACACGAAATAGATTGTTTCTAAAGTGCCAACAAATGTGAATGATTTGAGAGCATCAATACCGGAACGATCACCGAGAATATTATACATATTTGTATGCATTTCAGGCCAAGGATATATCCCTTTACAATATATCTGGGCACCTATATCATGAAATACCGATGTAAGTTACAGGTTTTTTTTTTTTTTTCGACCGAATTACATCAGAAAATATTTTCCTATGCACATGCTGACTTTCAATACAAATGAGCCGAAAAATTTATAAGTAAACGTACAAAGTAGAGCAGAAAATTTTTCTCTGCAAAAGGAAGTATAAGGAAGACCAGGAAACAGACACCATTTTTAAAACAAAAAAAAATGTTTGTTTAAAAATGAATAGTTGCGTTTCACAAAAAAGCCCGCGGCAAGTTAATCAGTTGAGGTAATATGGTCACTTAAAAATTTATGTCCGTAAAATAGAGTCTAATATAGTCTCGGGTTCCTCTAAATTATCGATAGGCCTTAAAATTGACTTTTAAAAATATAACGATGCAGTTAAATAAGTATAAAAAATATTAAACAATGATAGGTGTGAAAACTATTGTAAATTCGAGGAAAACTTAAAAACTAAGGCAATATCTGGTGGTGCAATACATACATAGTGGTGTGAACAAGTAATACTCTAGAATTGGCTGAATCAGCACAAAGTTGCTTGCGCAAGAAAACAGAGTATGAATCGCAAGCTTTCATAGACAAAAAGCTCAATCCCCAGCGAAACTGCGATCGAGTTTCTTACTCTATATAATAAGACGTTTGTTCACCGTCTTTGATTTTTTCTATATCACCAAATCCTTCAGCACTCCGGTCCTGTTCTCAATATCGATACTCATTTTTTATTATCTACCAATCAAATGTCAAGTTTTCTTTTACTTTTAAATGCCACAGCTCAATAAATTTTTTTAAACTCATTTCTGCATATGACGCTTCGCTTTAACGGTTTACTCTTTTGAGATATGAAATGACTAAAATTATATTTTATTTTTTCTACAAAAAAACTCAGCTGAAATTTTTTTAAAAATCTTTTGTCTCAAAATATTAAAATTTAATTTTGTTTCTATTACTATTTTTTTTTTTTATGAATAATCGTCACAAAGAACTAGTGTAAGGTTAAAATTTTTGAAAAGTTTAATTAAATTCTAAAAGAATATAAAAAAAAAATGGATCATGAGAAAATGCCATTGTAATAATTACAATAATAAATTCCATTTAGTTCAAATGGGACAAAAGTTTCTCAAGTTAAAATTCCATCACTCTCAGTCGCTAGACTTGTAATTGTAAAACCGTCACTTTTACTCGAACTGAATAAAGTTCAAATGTCACTAAAGAACGTCAAAAAAATAAATAAAACTATCAACGTTATTTATTTTCTTATCTTTCGTCATTTTCGTTAAATTCGCTTCAATGAAATAAAATTAAATTTATTTTATCTGTCATTTCAAATTTATTTTAAAAAAATATAATAATACTCCTTATAAACCAGTAGTAAAAATTTATCATTACAATTCAGCCATGAAATTTTTAATCCAAGTAAATATAATTAATTATAATAAATTCAAAAATTTGAAAATTGCCAAAAATTAGTTCACGTGATCTCTTATGTTAAAAAAAAAATAATTGATATTTTTAAATTACCAAAAATGATATGCCATTAACTTATTTTAGAGTCTTTAAGTTTTTTTCTGAGCAAACTTACAGTAGAGCAATAAATATTCGTAAATTAAAGTGTTTCTACTTTGACTCAAAAATGATACGCTGTAAAAAATCGGGAGTAAATAGTCTGGACTTTATTTCAATTCACATTTACATCGATTCGGAGTTTTTTATATGAAAATAAACTTCACTCCGAGGGAATCAAATAATATTTTGAAAATTTTTTACACTCTCATTGAGCTCCAGTGTCTCATTTTGCCCTACCTTTTTTTACGTATTATAAAAAAAGAACCAAGTAAAAGTGAATGAAAGAAATGGGCGTAAAAGCAAAACGATAAAGCTTTCTCGAGAGGATTTCCTCACCTTCAAAGTAGAGAAAGAAAACGATCGGGTAAACTACCAACACGCTATTCGTATATTAAAATACATAGCCATGTCAGTGCCGTAAATCTTGTAGTATTTGAGAAAAATATATGGCGTGCAATATCGTATGAGAGAGTTTATATAGCAATATGCGAGCTCTCAGTCACACCATTATAATCATTGAGCTGTAAATAAATATTCTTTTCATACATAAAGAAAAGAAAAAACAGAATAATCATACCGTCGTCAAAAAGTCATGACTTATGATATATCATATATGTTATCACAATCACCATAAATTCAAATCGATCATACAAGAATTTCGAGACAGGCCAAAATAACTCCTTGCAATTTTAAATTTAATTTCATCTTACTAATCGATATAAATATATTTTTTTCATAAATATGTTAATTTTAGTCATATATAAGCTCGCATGACCTATAGTTGATCATACATTAGATGACATTTTTTTTTTTTTAAATAAAATTTTGAAACATAAAAAAAAATAAACGCAACATTTATCTAGATAGAACAAACTTTTAAACGATAGTGATAAAATAAATATTATATTTATTTTCAATTCTGTAGAATATATATTTGCTGAAAATTTTCGATATAAAAAATGTCTATTTACAGTTTTCAATCAAACGTTAGGTAAACTCGACGCTTCGTAATTGAGGTGTGCAATGCATTGTAGAGAGAATGAAGATTTAATTTTTATATTGTCGTATATAAATAGAAAACAATATATTTATTTTATTTATAGGACGTTCATTCGTTTGAAAAATCTAAAAGCGACAATTTTTGTTTTTTTATTTAAATAAATATTTGTCCTGATGAAAAAAAATTTCAATTCAACATCAAAATAAATCTGAGCAAATCTAAATTGATGGTAATGTAAATTTCGAATTTTAAAAATTGATAAAAAAATATATTTTCCTGTAATTTTTCCAGAGCAATAAAATTATTTAAATTGAATATTGGGCTCTTTTGTTCCCGAATCGTATAATAGAGCCGAGATTATACCGAAACATGATCAATAATAAATATCATTGCCTTCGGATCATATCATTCCACACGATATCACAATTTTTCGATATATTCCTCAACATTTACATTATCCACACATGCACAGAGATAAATACTTATACAGAATACCGATCTTCTCTATTCCTACACTTGCACTCTATTCCCTTACTCTGAAAACTCACGCAAAGCTTACAAGTGTTTGCGAAGCTACCAACTCACTTGCAACCACTCTCTGCAACCTAAAAGACGATATTTATTCATGAAAACATTTCAAATTCCGATAGCTAAATTGCTGGGCTCCTTGTTCTCTCGCCTCATTCTTCCTCTTTTCTTTTCCTCTTTATTTATTTTTCCATCAACTTCTTTCTCTTACACTCGTTTTATCATTCGTTTTACCTTTCACTTATTTACCAACACCGCAAAATCATATAATTCTTTTCTCAAGCACGATCCAATAGTAAAACGGGTATTTTCAGTTGCGTTATTTACCCGGTTAAATAAAATTTATAAACGCGAGTAAACTGACTACTGCTGACTGAATTCTACCTTCCATACAATGTCTTTATACTACCTCTATATATATATATATATATATATATATTTATAGAGTAATGTATCGCGTGCTAGATAAAGGTGTGACCTACAGCACATGTTTTTAAATTTGTTCCAACTGATTCGTTTGTCTTTTTAAAAATTTCATTCTTTTAATTCATAAAAAAAAAAAGTGATTTTTATATTTTTAAATTCACTATTATTAAAAAAGTTTAATGTGAATTGATATTCTGGATGTGAAAGTTGTCACTTGAATTTGAATATTAGCGTAGAAAAAAAAGTAAAACTGTCGATTGTAGACTTGAATTATTTAACATGTCGATTTCATAATTTATCACTTACTTTAAAGTTTTGACATGGTGACAAAATTTTAACCGTGATCTCTATTATCATTAATAGTATCATAAGGACATAAATATTGTAATTTTTCGGTGTGTATTGTTCTTATTGAGCTATAAATCACATTGATGTTGAGTCACATATCATATACCAAGCATCCGCTAAATTAGAACCAGAAATCATTTGAGTTTTTCCCTGGTGTTTAAATTATTTTTTTTAAAAAAGACTACAAGAATTAACAAAATTAAGAGAAACTTTTCTTAGCTGAGCTTTGTTTCTTGATCCATTCGCAAATTACTTGACTGATTGATGGTATTACCTAGAGACCCAAGTCTTAATCAACCTTTTAAATCACCGGATACTTAAATCCATTAATCCAAAAGATATCGTACATAATTTCTATTGCGCAATTAGACTCACTACGAATTTATCCGAACCGAAATTTAAGCCAATAATTTGTCTCAGAAAATTTTGGAAATTTTCTTCCTCTCAATGACTTTGGCAACAAATAAAATCAGATAGTAAAAAAACATTTTCAGTTTTTCCAGCATCTCGTTACCCCCCCCCCCTCCCCTAATATTTTTAAAGTCAATAATTTTACAAGACTGTTGTATGATAGCACACAAATAGTCGTATAACTAACTAGAATTGTATAACTATAAAAAATATATATTATAGCAGCAATAGGATCTCTATAGTCTAACGATGTATTTTATTCACCATCGTGGAAAGCTGTTATCCAATATCCCATAGATGTATTTGGTATTTAAACTTGACTTCAAAGCACCAATAAAATCGATCGTAAAAGGAAGCGCGGATGGAAATGAGCTTTTGTTAAAGCTCGTAAAGTAAGTGTATGATGAAAGCGATTTTCTACGCTCATTTTAGACTATACTCAAACACCAACGTCGAAAATAAACTCAAGAATAATTAATTTCAAGCTTACGGGTTTTTAAAATTTACTCGACAATTAAAATTTATATCGGAGCTAAAACAAAGTCTTATTAACTTTTAAATTCTGCGCTTTTTTTCTAAAGCAATATCATCATAAAAACTTCATTCGCTTGTTCTTTACAGTTTTTAAAATCCACATACTGTCTGTAATTTAAGGATGCTGATTGCAGATAAGGATTGTTAGAATAAAGTACACAGAGATATATGTACATTAGTTTATTGTTGCTGTAAAATATACAAAGTGTATTGGGTACACACAGCAGTTTATATATTTGCACCAACAAACGTATGTGTGAGGCGTTTATCATCGTAAATCATCCATGACATGCGCTATACTCGGTGTGTATTCTATTCGGGTGTAGGGCAGAAGGGATACGTTCGATCATAACATAAGCTTGACAGTTACTACATATTTCAATGTCAGAAGTTGATTAGGCAATCGCAGGAATCCTTCACTCAAAAATATCTTCCTTTGTTATTCCTTCGCTGTTTAATCGTTATCATTCTATGGGTAATTATATGCTATTTTTATCGAAGCTTTTTTATGATAAATAGGGTAGAAATACCATTTGTGGCCACTGCTCTATTTTTGGACATTTAATATTTTATTGTAATTCATGAAAAAGTATTAAAGAAAAATTATATTCTAATACAGAAAAAAAATTGTTTTTTACGACGACCGAATTAAAAAAAATAATGTCATTGCGTATTTTACAAATTGTTTTATTTTAAATTTCTAAAAGCTTCTACCAAAGACCGTTCAAATATTATTTCCAAATGGCCGAATTTTTTTTTAATTTAACTTCGCGTTTTCGACAAAATTGACAAATCTTTGTTACTAAAAAGTTTTTTAGTCTGAAGTGACGGACTCTGAATGAAAAATTTTTGACGGACATTTCGCATTTGAACAGGCTCGTAAATTAGTACTGTCTTGTGACCAAAACTAACAATGAAGTTCATACCGCATCACTAATCAAAGAGTTTCGCTCTTGAGGTGTGCAAAAAATATTTTTAGGCATGTTTATAAAATACGTTCACAATTGTGGGGAAGCTGTTATTTACTGTGACAAAGGGAGTCGCGAGTCTGAGGAAACGTGCCGTTTGCAGCTCATCAAACAATTTTGAAAATTTTTATATCGGTTTTTTGAAATTAAAGTTTCATCATTGTGAATAATTAATATTTTAACATATAGAAATTTTTGTACTATTAATGGGGAGGTAAAATTTTGGGTGACGTATTTTATAAACAGCCTCTTTACAAATTTAAAAACAAAATTAATTTTAAACAGTAAAATTGATTTATTAAATATAAATTATCATTATAAAAAGTTTCTACCTAATGAACAATGTCTGTATGTTTCTTTTTTTTCTTCATTTTTACTGGAATCGGAGCTGGCGCTTTGAATAACGTACTGCAATAATTAAAAAAGCAAAAGCGAGTCAATTAATGAGTAATAAAATTTATAAAATAGAGTAATTGTGATACTTACTGGCATGTTGTACAAATAGGACTGAATTTACAGAAAACTAGAAAAAAAAAAGAATACAAAATTAAAATTAAAGTAATCATTCGGGTGTTGAGTGAAAATATGAAACTTTGAATGCATGAACGGCTATTAGATCGAACGGGTAGAGTTATTTAATTGATTGTTGAAGTCGATAGTAATAGTAATAATGAAAAATATATAAAGTTTAGATTTTTTTTTAAACGTACTTGAAAGACAAATTGAACAGACATAGCCAATATCAATCAACTCGTGATGGCAGAAGCACGCAGCACGATAATCAACTTTAACTGGCGGTGGTAGAACAAGTTTTGTTCGTACTGCTGGATCTGGTAGAAATACCCACTGTAATTTTATTTTCATATTATTAATTAAAACAGATTCTATTGTGAAATACTCGGAGATTTAAATACTTTTACTAGATTATAGTTTTAGTAATTGATAAATGAAAAATAAACAGAAAACTTTTTTTCGAAAATTCAATTAAATAAATAAATAAATTTTTTTATCTTCACTTGGTTGATTCATTTTTTTTTTAATTTTTTAGAAAAGTTGAATTTAACTTTAAAAATTTTTATTTTCTTAAAAAAATCTTCGTAATAATTTCCTATTTTTGACTTTTTTTTTCAGTAGACTTAATAAACTTTTTAAAATATCTTACCAATAAATACTGTAATAAGCCAGAGAATTGTGGTATTTTTAAATAGTTCCCACCAGTTATATCACAGGCTTGTTGCAATAACGTTAGTTCTTGATCAAGACTACACACATCAATTACAACTCCCTGAAAAAACAATCAATTTATAATCGATAGGCTTAAATTAACATTCGCGGTTACTGCACATTTTCGGACTTTTAATATTTTATTTTAATTAATCAAAAAGTGTCAAAAACTGGACCTAGTGGCCAAAAACGGTACCTCTACTCTACATAATGTGAATGTAGCAGACACCAGTCAAATTTTAAACTATTAATAAATAAGTAAATAATAAGTAAAATAAAATTTGAAAAAAATGAGCATTTAAAAAATTTTAAAATTAATAAGTGCATTTTTCATGAATATTTTTTTTTAAATTACTTGCCCTATTAATTTATAATTTTAAATTTATCCTACATTCAGACTATTTAAAAACTTTTGATAGAGTAAATAATTAATAAAATGGAATTCTAGAAAAATGGGCATTTAAAAAATTTTGAAATTAATAAGTGCATTTTTTCGAAATATTTTTTTAAAAATTATTTACCCTATTAATTTATAATTTTAAATTTGTCTGATGTCTGCTACATTCGCACTCGGCTCTACATATTCAAGTGGTTGATAGTTAGCGAAAAAAAAAAAAAAAAAAAAAAAAAAAAAAAAAAAAAAAAAAAAAAAAAAAAAAAAAAATAATAATCATACCATTTTTTGAGATGTAAAAAAAATATTCATGTAGTTCATGTACTGAGTTGCAGAATCATTACTCCCAGTAACGATCAGTATTCTCGAATGTAATTTTTCCCCGGGTACTTTGTCACGTTCCAAACGTGATATATAACACAGTGCTAATGACATTGCGCCAGAAATTAAACTTTCATTACGTAAATTACCATACTGTAATAATTCATTAATTGTTTCCTGTAATTGGGATCGTATTGTCCGTTCAACCAGAGTTAATTTTTCGTATTGACCATCGAACTGACGAATTTCCACCGGTTTGTCAGGCAGTGGGTACAAAAATTTCGCGCCCTGGCCATGACAGCCCAGGACAGCCAATTCGTTGGTTGAAGATTGCATCAAATGAGCATTCGCGAATACGACAACTGCATCAATACACTGCGTCATTGCCTTGGGATCGTTGATGACCAGCCGCTGCAGCGGATTCACGTCCATTATTATTGTCACGATACTTTTTTCCACTTCTATACGAAAAAGAAAAAAAAAACATTAGTACATCTTTTATGATAAATCTAATTGGAGGTTATCGGAATGATGCATTTAGGAATTTATTTATAGAATTTTCTTATAAATTACTTTAGTAAATTTAAAAATACTTACCACTGGTTTCCGCCATTTTTTATAATTATTTTCTAGTTAAATTGGTAAATAATTGTTTATTATTACGGAGACTATTTTTTGTTTACATCTGGCTCTTGTATACGAGAGAGTTGTCAATAAGAGTGACCGGGTACTCAATTGATAATGGTAATTACTGTCAAGATAACTTGTTTATCAGCTGAAGCTAGATTGCGTTTTTGCCGACCAGCACTTGCAGGATTTCTGCTGTTCGACTTTTCGGCAGCGAGATTTATATTTTTTTCGGATTTTTACCCTGGATAGCACGAGTTGCTTGTCAAAAAGTTGGTATTCATTACCCTGGTAGCCAAGTTGGTGAGAAACTTGCAACCGCAACTGGACACCAAGTTGACCGCCAACAGTTGGTACCTCCAATAGTTGATAGACATTTTCTGAGAAAGTTGGTGGCAAAAGTTGTAAATCCAAAAAGTTGACGGTCACTTTCTGAGAAAGTTGGCGGTAACTTTAGCTTTTGCAACTTTTAGCTACAAGTTACCGCCAACTTTCTGAGAAAGTTTACGCCAGAGAAGAGCAATTCGAAGGCAGGTTTCGGAGAAAATTGAATTATTAGAAGAATTGAAAATATTTAATATTTTTAAATTCAAATCTTTTGAATTTTCGTTTTTGCCATTTTGAACAGGATATTCCAATCTATCAAATTTTTTCTAGCGGGAATTCTGTTTTTGAAATTTAAGCTTGATATTTATGTTGTCTTACATGATATTTTCCTGCTTTATTTTATTAAAAAAAGTAAGTCTACTTTGTTGATCGGTAATTGTTTCATCAAAAAAATAAAAAGCAATCAACTTCCATCTATGCACGTTTATTTTGACAGTTACTCGGCGTGTAAATTTTCAGTGAGTTTTTTATTTCCAAAAAAAAAAAAAAAAATAGTAATTTCCATAATTATGCCGCGAGTGTACAACTATGACAAAAAAGATGATAAGAAAAAAGATAACCACGTAACAGTTGCTAAATTAGTTTTTAGTTATTTACGTAAAATTTCGATAATGGATGCGCAACGGCGACGAAAAAAAAATGCTATGCACAGTTTCCGTAGGACACATATAATGCGAAAAAGACCTCATCCAGGACGTTAATTTATTAAACTCATTAAAATATTATCTAAGCAGTAACCTAAATTAATAATTAAAGAATTTAAAAATACATTCGTGAGTTTTTATGATCCAACAGCCAGTCCTTGGTATTTATTGCATTGATTAAAAATTTATCACCTATTTTCTCGGAACGTATGTAAAAAAAAAAGTATAACTATATGTGAGAAATGGTAATATAGCTCTTGTCATGATGATCAGTGATAGTTGATGGGGCCAAAGCTGATGAGCAAGCCTTTGAAAAACGTACACACCTGATGGTTCACACAGTTACAATAATCTCGATGCAATCGCATCACGTTATACAATGTATATAAATATATACATACAAATACGTACTCGAGCTTTTTTACTCATTGCCGGAAGTCACTTAGTGTCATCCTAGGCTTGCAGTTTGTACTGTTTACCACGTGGAGCTCAAGCTCTTGCGTTTTATTTAATAGCTAAATAAGTGCGTCGTTTTCGAAAAAATTTAGTCAACAATGAATAGTTTAAGCGGGGGTAAAAAATATCGGAGAAGTGAAAAAAAACCAATGGCTGATGATAAGAAAGATGATAAATATTATGAACGGCGTAAAAGAAATAATGAAGCCGCTAAAAAATCACGAGACGCTCGGAAACTACGCGAAGATTTTGTAAGTAATTGATTTTAATCGAAATTTTCAGTTTGAATTCAAAAAATTGGTTTCAAATTTACATTAAAAAAATTACAAATAATTATTAATTAATTGTTGTAATTAAATTAATTAATTATTTATTGCAGATGGCAATAAGAGCTAAATTATTAGAGAACGAAAACGGAATTTTGTGGAAAAAAATAATTTTATTGTGTCAAGAAGTTGAAGCTCTCCATGAATTTATAAGAAAAACTCGTCAATTCGTACCAGTTGATAAAACTGATCGTAAATATTGGATGGATGTAAATCATCAGCGAGAAATTTTAATTCGTGGACCAATTAATTGCCTTAAAAATATTGCCGAGTGTCCGTCGACATCGTCATCGATCTCATCGTCATCGTCATCGTCATCGTCAGTTGACAATAATAACAATGCTAGCGTAACCGCTTTGACATTTATCTCACGGCTTTCATCAACTTTGCATGCACCAACGCAGTTTGCCATCTAACAATCCTATTATTTACATCTACGTGATTGTTTATTTACACCGAGCTTAAATATTATTTATTCATAACCATATTAATTATTTACTTCAAAGTTAAATAACGAAACATGGCGCATATAATTATTACAACTATATTGTACTCTATAAAATTATATTGCTTCGATAATAATAATAATTATTATAACCACAATGAAATTATAAATATCTGATATTAAAAAAATTTCAACATTTATTTAAAATCTTTTTCTTATTTTTCGCTATAACCAAATGTTCATTAGCATCAGAGCCTGCAGAAAAACCCTCGACTGATTTTGTACAACAATATGGTTCCAATATGAACTACAAGATGGCGGCAACCCATGTACGCTAATTTCCATCTTGTTGGTCAAAATGGCGGGTTGGGTCCTTGGGCTTTTAATTGCGAATTAGAAAGTAGAGTTTCCATGAGAACCCTCATACTGCGACATCTACTCTCATACTGCAGATGTTAAATTGGTGAAAAAATTTTCGAGGTTAGTCAGCCAGCTGTGTCATTAATATAAAAAAATTATTCATAGTTAATAATAGTTTTTTATAAATATTGTGGCTGACTAAAAAGTCTATTTTATAAAAAAATAAAAGAAAATCGCATTGTACATAATGGAAAATCAAGACAACGAATCAACAATGGCAGACAGGAAAGTAGAAAAAGAAGAAGAAAAAATAGAAGTAGAAGAAAGTAAACCGGTCATGGAATCACCTTCTGATCGAGAATGGTCAGAATACGAGAACGCATATCGGCAAGTAATGATTGGGACTTTGTCCGTTAATACTCTAGTCCATTTGTCCAGAAATGAATACATCAAGTATTTTCAAAAAGATCCAGGTTTTGATTATGTTGAAACTTCTCTGCTCCACGTGGCTGTTGGTTGCCATGACGAGACATTTTATAATTTCCTTATCAGTAACGGTGCAGACGTAACGATAGAGACGGAACATTTTGGGCCAGTTCTATTCAACGCCATAATGATGAGAAATTCAAAGTTGGTTGAGGCATTACTTTCTGCAGGTGCTGATGCTAATAAACGCAGTGAATTATGGATAAACGACCGCATGTATGCTTACACCCCACTAGAACTCGCAGCCAAAAAAAATTTAGCGGACATTGTTAAAATATTAATCGATAAAGGAGCTGAAGTTAATGGTTACAATAATCTCAACAATGTTACACCTTTGTATCTTGCTGCTCAACATAGCTCTACAGACGTGATAGAAGTACTTGTGGAAGCTGGTGCCGATGTGGATTTGGTTGCGAAGATCGAGGGTACGGCTAAAATGGAGACTGCTCTTTCTGTAGTTATTAAGAGAGGACGGAACTTGAAAGCCGTTAAAGCAATGCTGAAAAATCTTAGGATAAATATCAACTATGCAGATGATTTAGGCTTTTCTTTTCTTCACTACGCCGTTTTGTTGAGCCATAACAAAGAAATGGTGAGTTGTCTCTTGGATGCTGGCATTAACGTCGACTTAAGAGACGGTGACGGAGAATTGCCTATTGAGTATGATGATGATGACAATAAGTCCTATAAAATTTGTATTCCTGTTATCAAAGAACACATTGTCAAGTTGATAGCCGCTGATTTTCATGTTTGTGAGGAGAATATGATGGCTATTCAGGGTCACGAGTTTGATGATTTACGTGTTCGTTGTTATGAAGAAATTGACGCGATGAGAAGAAGAAGACTTTATGGTACTGATCTAAATTGCTATAGGGTGTTACATTTATCTAGACATGTGTCATCAGCGATTTTGAAACATGGTGACCTGGATTTCACTTACGATGATGAGCTAAGAGCTAGATTTCCTCTCTATTCTGGGATGATTATTTACCACTTGGATAGAGCACGACGACAAGCAATGACAAGATATAATCCCTAATTTATATGCTTTTTATTTATTTAAAATTTCAATCCAGACCTGGCTTAAGATCTCTTTTGCCCAAATATATAAATATGGGTGTAAGTTGTATATAATTAAACTGTAGTACAGGACACTTTTATACAAAAATATTAATGAGACAGTGATAGGATACTGCAGTTAAATAATTTGTATGCTATATTATCTAAAAAATGTATTTTAATTGCTGAGATGAAAAATGACTTTACAAAATAAATAATAAATTTTTGCACGATAAAAATGGGTACTAATAATTTTCTACCGCATTAATTAGTTGAATAAGAGTAATATTTTGATGAATTTTTACATGATTGTATGAAAACTTTTTATGGAAAAAATATTTGAGTTGGCCGTCTTGCCTCACTCTAGTGTACGTATGAAAAGAGTAAAACTTGAAAAGTATTGGATTGTTTTTATTGATGGGATTGAAAAACCGATAACATGGATTTACTTTAGAAATTGTTTAAGTTGATCATTTCCGAAAAGATATTGAATGTATATGGAGACGAAATCAATCGAAATGCAATGAATCCGCCGTAACCAAGTTGTCCTTTATAAAACAATCCCACCCCTCCGAGTGGAGACGGTGGGTTAGATTCGACACTTTGTGAGTCGAAAAATGGAATTACTGGCAAGTTATTGTATTTGTGCGATAATAGACCGACAGATAAATCGATGTAGTTCCATCCTGAATGACTCATTGCTATATTTTCAATAGGAACCTCAGCTGAGTTTCTATAATCCTTGATTTCTATTTTTTCTCTAATATAAAAGAAAAAAAAATACAATGATTTCTTGGGAATAGTGATAGAACAATATTACAAAAAATTAATTAATTTTACTGTCACCTGGATTCATGGGGTGCAGTGATGGGATAGAACCAGTGTTGATTTGAGGGTTGCAAAGACTTACACTCTTCCCACATTTTTGTTCCTCTTACTACCAACGTTATATGATTGTTACTGAGCAATTCAAATTTGACACCTGCAAATATATATTACTTAAATATATAATACTTAAGTATTATTATTGCATTAATAAATAAATCACTTACTGTACTTTGCACAGTTTCAACATAAACTTGAAATATATTTTTACTCTGTTTTTTTCCCATCGCCCAATCCGTCATATTTTGTATGTGACAATAATCTATAAGCTCTATATTATTACGAAAATTCGGGTTGAAAATAGTTTCATTTAAGAAATAATGCACTTTATTGTTATCATAAAAATCATAAGAGTTAAAATTTCTGATAAAAGTATCGTTGAATATCGTTTCAATATTAGTTATAATTTTGTAGAATTCAACAGTCATTTGATTATATTTCGATGTTAATAATAATTGATTCATCAATGTTACATTGACATTATTATTTTCAGTAATTTTTTCAATAAATTTGAATCCACTGGCAATGTAACTGAATGCTGTTTGTAGATTTTTTTTAATTTCATCACTGTTTCTGTTATAACAGGGTATTTTTATTATTCCTTCCAAAACTCTTCCCATATATTTTGTAACAGATATTACCCGTACATAATTACGTGATGTAGACAAAAAATCATCATAAATAATTTTGTTGATATTCTTGGTCTATTCAATTTTGCTGAACGCACTTCAGCTGATAAATTTATTGTTAATATTATTAAAAACCACCACTTTACATCGAATAGTAAATTTTTCTGACCCATTTCTTCACGTCAAATATACTCTATATAAATTTATAAAATTTCATTCCACATAAGTACTATTAGAACAATCGAAACAACATATAGAGTCATCAAATATAATTATCGATACTATTTTTAGAATTGTGTCTCTGAAATATTTCAAATGATTGGAGAGTAAGCTATTAGTCCAAGCGTTAACGACTGGTTTTTTAAAATCATTTATTGTGGGTAGGGGAAATAAAATGAACTCATTAAAAGCAGAGTCAACGTTTAATTACTAAATTATCAACAAATAATAGAAATTAAGATTATTACACTAAAAATATATTTGCTCACAATTTTTTCAGAGCAATACTTATTTATTGCTTAATAAATTTTTATGGATTTCTGACTTTTTTATGCTTCTTAAACTTAAAAACGTTAAAACATTAAAAAAAATATGAGACTCGTATTATTGATGTGATTAAATATCCGGTGACATGTATCTATTTTAGAAATTGTTGAAGCACGTCATCTCAGAAAATATATTGAATGTAAATTTAGAATTAATTAATTGCAAAGCAATAAATCCACCGTAACTAGACTGTCCTTTGTACATCACTCCCACCCCACCCAGCGGAGACGGTGGGTTAGATTCGACACTTTGTGAGTCGAAAAACGGAATTACTGGCAAGTTATTATATTTATACGATAATAGACCGACAGATAAATCGATGTAGTTCCATCCTGAATGACTCATTGCTATATTTTCAATAGGAACCTCAGCTGAGTTTCTATAATCCTTGATTTCTATTTTTTCTCTAATATAAAAGAAAAAAAAATATAATGATTTCTTGGGAATAATGATAGAACAATATTACAAAAAATTAATTAATTTTACTGTCACCTGGATTCATGGGGTGTAGTGATGGGATAGAACCAGTGTTGATTTAAGGGTTGCAAAGACTTACACTCTTCCCACATTTGTGTTCCTCTTACTACCAAAGTTATGTGATTGTCACTGAGCAATTCAAATTTGACACCTGTAAATATATATTACACCAATAAATATTAATAGCAATCGAAAGAAAATTTTAAAATAACGAATTAATTAAACAGTTTTTTTGAACAATAAAATACCTGTGACAAAATAGCCGTCTGGTAGTTCAATATCATCTAGGTTGAATGATTTGACATTAAAACTGAGTTTTATATTATCAGGACCTTTTGACGGAGGGTAACCATTACCGGGAACCCATCGCACAGTATTGCGATCCACGGTACTATTAACCAGCTTGCCCTCCTGGATGTCTATCGAAATTATATTATCCTTAACAACAAATCTAATCCCCGTAACAACGCTGATAAAAATAATAAGATGATCATTGAATAATTATTTGGTAGCTGATATTTAATTTTGAATAAATTTTTAACGATTTATCATTACCGACTATCCGCGACATCAGTGCGATGTTCTCTCAAACTCAAAGTACGAATGCTTAAATGTTTATTAGAATGTTTATCACAGTAACAAAATGATTGGAAACCAGTGTCATGTGAATTTCTGACGTAACACACGACATCCCACTTCGAATAATTATGCTCGGAAATCTTGAATTCATCATCTACTACGTCTGAACAAAACAGATTGTCATGAGGAGGTCTCGTTTCAAAAACCTGTAATTTGTTCATTAATGCATTTTAATACTTAACCAATAATTTCAGTACATATATAAATATGAATACCTCTGGACATCTCATACTCTCTATAGATTCGGATCTCAAGTCAGAATGCACTGAAAAACTGTCGCATTCATACTCTTGACCCTTATTTCTCAATATATTGAAATTACGGTCTTTGGTTCCTACAAAAATTGCGTGGTCTGACACATAATTTTTAACACGAATGTAATTGCTTCCTATTGAAAAATTTTATTAATTAATATCATGATCTCTCGAAAATTCGCGATAAGAATTATTAACATTTATTGTCAGTACCTTCTTTCCAATAATCTGGATCACATTTTCTATATATTTTATGCTGTAGAGTTATTAGTACGTTCAATTGATTTACAGAATATAAAACGTTTTTTGTTGTACTCAGATATTTATCAAAATATGAATTGTGGACATCTTTTATATCTAAAAAAATACATACATATATAGCGCAACGTGCTTTGAAAAATTTACAATTATTAGGTACTAAAGCACATCTCAAGCGCCAACGCATACATTTTCACAAAAGTTTTTAATTTTCCACTCGGAAAATTAAAAATATTTTTACTTATTCAGATTTTTTAAAAATAAAAATTTTCTAACTGTAGAGAGTGAATAGCAAAATACATACTGTAATTATATTCCCGTCCACGAAAAAGTTCGTAACCAACTATCATCATTGCATATCCTTTGAGAACATCAATTAAGACTCGTTCGTAAAAATCGACTATTAACTTAGTCATAGAAATTTCACAAATATTATTAAAATCAAACTGAAACGTTAAAAATAATTACAACCAAAAGTTCATTACTACTTCAAACCATACTCCAATTACGAACAGATTTGAAAAAGTAAAAAAAAAACTGTACGTAATATTGAGATAAGTTTCAAAAATTATATCAAGTCTACAAATTAGCTGCTGTTTCGAAAATTATAAAATTTCCAGAAAAATTTAAGGCCCGTTTGTTTTTTTGATTTGAAAATACAAGAGTTTAGTTTATTTTTGGTTCAATCTAATCACTTACGTTACTTTGCAAACTCTCAAAATACATGTGAAATATATTTTTAGTAGTTTTTCCATTTGTCATCAAATCGACTTTATTCGGTGAATGACAAAAATCCGTCAATCTTATACTGTTACGAAAATTTGGATCAGAAACTGTATCATTGAGAAAACTATTAATATCTTCAGTAATGTTGCCATCATAAGATTTCAAAATATTAACAAATTTACTGTCAAATATCGTTTCGATATCTTTTATTATTTGGTAGAATATAATAGTCGTTTGATTGTATTTCGATGTTAATAATAATTTATCCATCAGTTTAACATCGACATCATTACTTTTAATGATATCGTCAAAAAATTTGAATCCACTAAGAATATAATTAAACAATACTCGTTGATTTTTTATGCTATTCTGGTCACGAGGTAAATGTATCATTCTTTCCAAACTTAGTCCCATATGTTTAGTCACAGATATTATTCGTACATATTCGCCGTGTGTATAAAAAAAATTGTTAGTAAATAATTCAGTTGATATTTTTTCATCGTTATTAAATTTTGCTGAATGCACGTAAGATGTTAAATTTATTGATAACAATATTAATAACCACCATTTTACATGGAATAGTAAATTTTCCCGACTCATGTTTTCACGTCGAATTAACACTCAATGACTATGAAAACAATATACTTCCAAAATTTCATTCGATGTAACTGATATTAGAACGCAGTTGATACCACATATAAAGGCATCGATAAATAATAATTGGCATTATTTTTAGGATATTCTTTGTGTTGGAGCGTAATTAATAATTCGAGAATTTAACGACTTGGTTTTTTCGATTTATTTATGTTCCCTGTCTTCACTGTCGTTGGGGAATCGAAAATTTCAGATCATTGATAAAAATTAATGACTCAATTACTTATCGATTAAGAAATATTAGACAATCGATTGAAATACGTTCTTCAAATTTTTTTAAAAAACAACATTTTTAAAATTCTTTTTTATATTCCCTTGATTTTTGACATTTTTCAAGATCGCTCATAATGAATCTGAAGAAACAATAAGATAATATTTTGAATCAAATATGGCTGAGTTATTAATTGTTCTAATAATTCAACTTTCGATACAAATATTAATACTTCAAATTTCAAAATTTTTGGCGCTTTTGACTTTTTGAATAAATTATATTACCAGAGCTAAATTATTTACAACATATCGTTGAAACAATGCTGTTCAAAATTTTTATATTTTTGGTAAAAATTCAAAATTTCATTCAAAATTATTTTCTTAATCGAAAAAGTCTCAAATTACGCTCATCTTTCTTTCAAAATTTCGTGAACAAATTTCGATTTTCCAAAGAAATTTATTCTTCGACTAAGAAGTGAAATTAATAATGCAACATCTTTTACTTATTTCCACTAAAAAAAATATTATCTTTTCAAAAATTATTTTTCTGTTACTAATTAATAATAATAATTATTATGATATACAGTATTGTGAGCTAAATAATTCAATTAAAGAGTATCAAACCATCATCGTCACCCTAGATAAAATTGCTTTCTTTTTATGTATTATTTTCATTCAATACACCAACACTGCATTGGCTAATAAAAATTCACCGTCCGTACTTAGCTTCAGCCATCGGCTATATAAAATCCTGTGCTGCCAGTTAACTCAGGCACTCGGTGTTTCGCCTAGCAAATCGATTGTACCTCGAAATCGATATTCTTAAACCCAATAATTGTTACCAAAAATATATATCATGAAGGTATACCTCATAATAGCTGCAGTTGTAGCCGCAACAGGCGCACAAGAAATTTCCACAACAGCAGAAGTGCTGCAGAAAATATACTACAAGTAAGTAACCAAAAATTGATTAATAAAAATATTCATCAATTAATTTACTTAAATTTTTTTGACAGATGTGTGGACAGTGAGTCAATGATCTCGTGCGTCAAGCCAAAAGTACTGTCGTATTTGAGCGACGTCGTGAATTCCGACCGGGTTCCAATAACTCGCGATCTCGCGATAATTCGATCCCGCGAATTTAATGCCGATGACAATCAAGACTATTTGGAGTACGAGGGCGTGGATCCTAAGAAAAAAGAGCTTTTGCGTTCATTGATGTTGGAAAAACTTGACTCGTACTTGTCCTCGCATCGGCTGGAAGCTAAATTACCTGAAGCTATAGTCGGTTCTAATATCGTACCGCGATCGTTGATCGAATCGGTGCCTCGCAGTTTGAGTGTTTCGTTATCAGACTCTTCCAGTGGACAAGGTACCAAAATAATCATCTAAATATTTTAAGAAATTGACCCACTGATTTATTAATCATCTTTTTCAGGACGTGGTTTCGTTAAAAAAGTCATGATTCCTTTCTTACTGGGACTGAAATTCAAAGCGACTGCTTTGGTCCCACTTGCGTTCGCTCTCATTGCTCTGAAAACATGGAAAGCACTCACTCTGGGTCTCCTTTCATTAGTACTGAGTGGAGCAATGCTAATTTTCAAGCTGACTAAGCCCAAAGTCGCTTACGAAGTGGTACATTATGGCCACCCACCTGTTGAACACGCTCAGCCTCACTGGGATGCAAACTCCAATGGACCTTACAGTGGATACAGAAAATAATTTTTATTAAAATACAATTTAGATAATTTTATATTTATACTTTAAATTATGTAGTGTAATTATTTATTTTTTTTTTTTAAATAAAAATAAAATTTTATATTTATAATCCTTTGCTTCATGTATTTTTCATTTCAACAAAAATCATCATTAATTGAGTAATTAATAACCATTAATTTATTGATTATGATGAATGAAATTTTTCAAATTATTTTTAATGCGGCTTTCAAAATTAATCAAATACGAAAAATTAGCAGATTTTTTAAGGAATGATTAGTAAAATTTTTTGAAAAGTTTGAAATTTCGAATAACTTTTTTTTAAAGAAGAAAAAATTTTTATTTTATTTTTTGCGTAAAAACTTTCGATTTATTTATTATTCCACTCGTGTATTTTGTTCAAGATAACAATCAGCTTTAAATAAAAGTTATTGTCAAAGTCAAGGACAGAGTGAAAAGATCGTTAGTGTGTCACTTAAGAAAATTGTTATCGATTGTTTTATATTTTTTGTATATCATTAGCCTAAATAGTCGCACAAACAATAATTGATAAGATAACCCAGATAATTTTTCTTGTCTGTTACATGTATGAATGCGCGTAAATACAAAAATACCTATAATTACCAAGATTATTTGAATGAATAATTATTACTGTTAATTAGCCATTTTAATTTTCTATGTGTGAATTTTTTTAATTTTTCGAGTGCTGAAATAGCTTTCGCATGCTAATTTGCTTGACAAATTTCTCTCAATGTACACTAACATAGTGTTATTATTATGATGGTTGAAAAGGGTGAAATTAACCCAGAAGTGATAAATTAACGGGTTCACGTGTACACGAATAGCGATGTGTTGAAAGTATCGGTCGCACTCGTGCTATGAATTTATTATTATTTTTTAAATATTATTGTTATATATATATATATATATATATATATTGCCTGAGCATTTCAATGTCAAGATGTCTGACGCGTTTGGAGGCATGAACCTTTCATATGTGGAATTAATGCACTTCCGTTTTGCTTTGGATTCGCACGTGACATTTTTTTTTATTATAATGAATACATTTTTAATTTATTGAACTATATTTGAGCGTCGCATTTCTTTTCGTAGATTTTTTGATGATAAAAAAATTTCACTAAATATTTATAAACATTAAGCAGATAGTAAAAGTTTTTTTAAATTTTAAATTTCGCGGTTTTCAGATTTAAAAAAATGGTAATAAGAACAGAGTCAATACGCGGGATTAAATAAATATATTTGAAAGCTCAGATGTGGCTGTATTGGGTAGCGGTAATTTTTTACACAGCATTAAGAATACAGGATTAAAAAATATGAACTTTCATTGACTGGTCAAATCATCCCATACATAGAAATTGATAAAGTAACCCCATGGAAATATATATATATCCAAAAAATTCATGTCATATATATGACCCATTGTTTTATTTTCGCGTGAATATATATTTATAGATATTTTGTATATATGTCGATATATATGCAAAATTTATTGGACATTTTTTTTTGCGCACAGAGGTGCCGTTTTTGGTCTCTTTAGGGCCAGTTTTAGTTTTTTGAAAAATTTTAATAAAATTATTTTTGATGTAAGCAATGACAATTAATTTTTTTAATTTATTCAAAGACATTTAATTACTGTATTAAAATGCAAATTTTTTTTAACTTTTCCATTAATCAAAATAAATTATTGTGTCGAAAAATTGAGCAGTAGCTACAAATTGTACTTCTACATGTTATATATTTGAAAAAAAAAATATTTCAAAAATTTTGAATAACTTTTTTTTTAATGAAAAAAAAAAATCAAATTTCCCTCTGACTTTTACTTTTTTTGTACAAATATATATACATATATAATATAAAAAACGTAAGTAATTAATTAATAAAGTATACTATCGATAAAAAAATTTTTAACCGTAAAAAAATTTCTCTTATGGTCGTTATCAATTCGTCTCGCATATAATAAGTCTCTTGACACCGTCCACTTAATAATAAGTGCAGTAGGGTGTCAAATGTAATGACAGCGTACGCAAACGTGTAGATCGATCTGAAATATGAGGACTCTAGTAGCCCATCCCGTTGTTTCGAGCACAACAAAGTATTTTACTCGAGTGAACCGACCTGAGCTCATCAGCAGTCAAATCATGCACAATGAGACCTCGATAATCGAAGACCATACTGAATGAAAAGAAAATTAGTTCTTGCATTAACCAGGTAGGGGTACCTTATAACTCGTGTGAGGACGATACGTATGCAGAGTATAGGTAAGTATAAATAGTCACTTGCTACATCAACCGACATCAGTTGCAGAACTACCGTTGACAATTATCGTCGTCTTCAGTTGACCGTCACCACCAATCGGATCAGATCAATAATAACAATACTATTGTTGTAGTTAAATTTACTATCTGTCATGATGAACAAGTTTGTAATAGTGATGGCAACAGTTGTGGCTTTGGCTGTTGCTCAGCCAGCTAAAACCGACAGTTGGAAGAGTACAAGCATGGATAGTATCGTCGAGCAAACGAAATCCGACTGTGCGCGTAATAATGACGACATGGCTTGTATGAAGTTCAAAGTTCTTAATTTACTTGACCAAATTTTCCGCAAAGACAATTTCAAGGTACTAATTTCTTTCTTTCTTTTTTTTTTTTTATTAATTATTGTTGTTATTAATATTTTTTTTATGATTACAGGTATCAGATGCTATTGAGGTAACACGCAATACCCAATCTGTCGAAGAAACCGCACGCAGTGAATCATCATTCCTTGAAACAGTACAAAATTATCTCATTTCCCACGACGTGACATTCAAAATGCCCCTTGACGCTAAGGTAAAAGTGAGCGCGAGGAACATTGAGGATGACCAATTGACTTTTGACGTCAAATTCGGGCAAGGAAGAGCCGTCGAAGAAGCTAGAAGATCCAAACTCAAGAAAGTTATCATCCCTATTATGGTGTTCGTCTTACTGAAGGCGATGACTCTGATCCCATTGGCCATCGGTGTTCTGGGTCTCAAAGCCTGGAACGCACTTCAGTTGTCGTTCTTCAGCTTCGTCGTGTCTGTGGGACTGGCGATCTTCCAGCTGTGTAAGAAAATCGCAGCCGACAGCCACTCGGCTCCAATTGCCGCTCATGGACCCTGGGAATATCAAGCTCAGTACCGAGGATTCAACGACCAACCGGCTGATGAGTCAGCTCAACATCTAGCATACGCTGCCTATGCTCCAGAATCATAAATTTAAAACGATATAATTTTTGTTCTTTACTGATTAGATGATACTGTTGTATTATAATTTTTTATTTTAATATTTAATAAATTATTTATGTTATTATTGATATACTTTTTGTTTTCAATCCTCATTATCTAATTAAAAATTTAAGTCATTCGTTGGTCAAAAATTTATTTGCCGGGCGAAAAAATGTAGAGCGAGTTTCACTTGATCATTTTTTTTTTTTTATTGACATGCTGTTTTAAATAATACATTTTTATGCTTGTGAAAGCGTGTGGCCATTTTACAAACGATTGAGTAGAGAGGGGCAAAATGGCCCGTTTAAAAAAATTTGAAAAATTACTTTTTTTTTTTTTAAATTAAATTTTTAATTGCTTAGATAATATTTTATATGACCCAGTTATTAAAAGAAAAATATGGGGGCAAAATGAGCCAGCCTAAGATTCTAAAAATTAATGAAATTAAGTGATCAATTAAATAAAATAATTAAGTCTGATTATAAATATATTTTGCTGTAGAAAAGAATTGAAAAAAAAAAAAATTAAATTAAACTCTGAATTATTAAAAAAAAAAAAAACTATTTATTAAATTATTTAAATAAGAAATTTCGGGAACTAATTTCGAGTTTTAAATTTTTCATAAAGAATTTTGTCCCATGTGGTTTAAAAAAGATGTCTATTTTGCCTGCCCACTTCCTTCGTATTTAAGAAGACTGTTATTATTTTTTAATTTTTTAATTAAGGATTAATAAAAAATATATGATGATTTAGAAGGCACAGGAATGTAGTGACACAAAAATAAATAATTCAAAAATAAATATGAGGTTACCCATCTAAAATTCCAGTTATTACTGAACAACCGTTAGGTACACAATAAACGAAAGTCCCGCCTGACAATGAATATATATATATATATATATATAAGTATACATTTTTTCTTTCACATAATTTATCAAATAAATTTGTGGTTTCACTTTGTAACCATCCATAGCCTCAGACTACTTTTGGCAATTTTTCATATAAATTTTATATCTCCAGCAAATTAGCGATTACACAGAATGAGGCTCTACTTGTTCAATGCTCATGACTCTGAATTAAACTGGCATGAAACCATTGGGGTGATCGAGCCAGCAAATTGATCATTAAGAGTTTTTACCACCAAAAGTCATATTTATAAAAAAAATTTTTTTCACCATTTTGGTTTTGAATTCTATTTATTTTAAGTAATCAAATGGTTTTATATACATTTTATAATTTTTATCAACAAGTAGAGTAAAACAGCCTTCATTAAGCATACAGTGAACACATGACAAATTTAAATTACAAAGTGAAGATATTTTAAATCTTTTTTTAATTTGCGACAATTGATCTCCAATTGTTTTCCTCAAAAAAGGAATGCACAGAAAAACTGTCTGTTTCAAATACTATGGTGTCACAGTAAAGCTGAACTATGTTAACCATCTTCAGAAATTGACTTCGGATTTAATCCACGTTCACTCTCAAAATTTTCTACAGTGTATAAATTTTTCATATTAACTTCAATTGCCATCAGGAGACCAACTGTCCGGCTTTACTATAACCATAATATTTAAAAAAAAAAATAATTTCCCCGTATGACCACAAAAAATCTTTATCAAAACTTCAACCGATCATCAATCTCCCGATTTAATTTACTAATTTCCAACCGCCAATAATTAACTGACTTTCCAATTGGAAAATCAGGCAAATTTATTAATTTATTGACGGAATAACTTTAGTGAACAAAAAAAAATAAAAATACCATAGTAATTTCCCAATTATGAATAAAATAAGCAAATCTGATGCATTAACACCAGATGACAATGATGACAATGATAATGACCCTGCACCCGGTGGTAATGAGTTGAACCGGCGATCACTCATTAGCATACAGACACCATCGTATTACATACCAACATGATCGGGCTGTTCCGTTGTCCCGGTACGGCATATAAGTGAATACCACAACGTGCAGCGTAAAACAAACGTCAGCATACCCATCGGCTCATCGACTTATCAGCAACCAGTGACTTGCCTATCAAGCCTAATAATGCAATATATATACTTATACTTATACTTATATATATGTATATATGAAGGATTGTAAGTAAATCGGCTGGCACCGAGTCAGGCGGCAAATGAAGACTCGGTTGTCGCCTTTTCTATGCGAAGTAAATTTAAATAATAAATTTTCTTTTGATAATAAATTCATATCATGTGCGACCGAATAACATAGATACTGTGGTTCGAAATTAAATAAAAGGGACGTGCCACTCCTCCGTCAGTCGCAGTTTGATCGTCGATTGCGTGCCATTGGACCGGTCACAATCGACAAATTTATTTTACTTATTAATAATTTATAATTAATAGCAATAATAATAGAAAAACAAACAATTAAGAGTTTAAAAATAAATTTTAAAATGCGTTCGTTAATTGTGATAAGCATCTCTGTATTTTTGTTATCAACAAGTGGATTAACGTCAGCTTCGAGGCCGGATTTCATAACGAAATCGGTCGATGAGTGTATCGGAGCGGAGTCATGGTCCGGGTGCTTGAAACAAGAGGTTCTGGAATATTTGGACGATAAGTTGGGCACTACCACCGAGGCCCGGTCCCTCGAGTCCGTCGACGAGGCTTTGATCGTCAGAACGGTCAAATATTTGAAAAGTTTTGAGTATGGTGTTAATCTGCCATTTGTCGACGCTAAGCTCAAGTACCGCCCGGGACGCAGTCTCGCGGATTTGGACATCGAGTTCGACAATAATCAAGTCGCGACCTCTCAAGCACGTGGTATTCTCAAGAAAAAATTGTTGCTGCCAATTTTATTGCTGCTCAAGTTGAAACTCAAAGCACTCATGCCAATTTTCGTTGCTCTCATTGGATTGAAAGCTATGAAAGCTTTGATTCTGTCAAAGCTTGCTATCATACTTGTTGTCGGATTTATTGCTGTGCAGTTTTTCAAAAAAGGCGGCATGACACCACCAATGGGTACGTTTTAAATTTCCATTATTTTTTTTTCTAGCAATTAAATTTTTAATAATGAGGCGGCAAAAATCTTTGATACGATTTAATAAAAAATTTTTTATTAACAAGGAATGACGATGGATCCTGCGCCCCCTGCTGGAGCTTACGGAGCACCACCAGCCCCTTCAACGACATCTGGATACGAACCCGTCAACACATGGGACGGAAACGGGCCTTACTCTCGCGTCTGGACACCCAGCAATGGCGAGACTGCGCAAAATCTTGCTTACAATTACTACGCCCCGAGTAGCGGCAGTAATTCAAACTCGTACAGCGCACCACTCAGCTCATCCTCGAGCTCAAGTTCCAGCAGCAGCTCGTCGAATTAATTAATTAAAAATAAAAATAATTATTTATTTATATTTAAATTTCCATTATTTATTCGAGCTCTTCAACGTGACTTGATAAAATCCTTCGATGGGATCGCCATTACAATGACTACGATTTAATAATTATCCAAAGACATGCAAGCAAATAATAGTTAGTTTTTATTTTATTTTTTTTTTTAAGTTATTATTATTGTTGTGATTAAAATAAATTATTTTTATCATGGCGTGTCTCTTTATTTTTTTTATTAATAACTGTACAGATCGACTATTATTATTATTGTTATTATTATTATTGATTTTTTTTTTATTAAATTTATTTAAGTTGTTTTTTTTTAATAATCAATATTGAATGTGTAATATATTTGTTTTGATATATTTATATACTTTTGTTGATAATAATTGTATTATTTTTATGATTTAAAGACAATGCACTCCACCGACAATAGCACGTTTTTTTTTTTATTTTTACATACATTCTCATTTACTGTATTGTGCAATAAAAAATAAATATGAAAAAAAAATACATGCATTTATATAATTTTATTAAAAATATATGGAATTTTTAATTAAAGATTTTATGACCAACACCAACGAAATAGTGATTCTTAGTTTCAAAGAATTTTCCCGCGGTATTTATGAACCTCAGTTTGAATAATGTATACTTTGATAATTAAATGACTCATCACTCATGAGCAATCAATCCATCAGGGTTTGACACTAATGATGACCACCGTGACTTCATAGAGTATCTGATAAACCAATTCGACGACTTTATTTGTGTGCCACTGATATTTCCAGTAGAATCGATCACCCTCAACAATATTTGGAAGTTCAAAAAACGGCTCATATTGAGTTACGATCATCCTATGCAACAAACGTCAACTTATTTGTGGCCAGCGATATCTCAATTTTGGCCTAACGCTAAAACAACAGATGAGCTCTACAGCTCCATTGATGAATTTGAAAATAAAAATAAAAATCGTTCATTATTGTTCGTTGCTCACAGTAATTTTATTTTATTTCAGGTGATCTCACTTAGCAATCTTATAACGCTGTATTATTTTTAATTCAAACAGAAAGTCTAGTGCCAAAATTTTGAGAGCGGTGATGGACACTGAGTCTGTACTTTCTGATGGAGAACTTCGCGCCTCTCCATATCTTATTGATGACTACTATTAAACTGTTGGAAGTTTTTGCAGTTTATAGCTCACAGAAGCTGAGTTAATTTATAAATTTAATTTATTTCGCGCCAAAAAAAAAATTTAATACGTCAGACTCTGTGGTATTATCTCACAATTTTTTTTTTCAAAAATAATATTCAAAAATAAAAAATAAGTGATAGGTCGTAATGATTTCTATAATTCTCAGAAAATAAAAACGTAATGCTTATTTTGAATATATAAATGTGTGTGTGAAAAAATTTAAATAAATAAATTTTCATAAATAAATTCATTTATTATGAATTTAATCTAATTATGCAATTATTTTTAAATTATTCCACATATGATTTCCTTATATGATTATCATAATGCAGACGATAAAATGCATATTTTTTTATAATTAAATTATAATATGCAAAAAAAATTTGCTACAGTAATTATGTTCATTAACTTTATTCATTCACGACGTTACAAGTTTACCTGCACCAGATACAATATCAATAATTTTTATAACTTTTCAATCCTGTTTATCCCATAATAAGATTTGGAATCTATGGAAAATTAATATCACCATTATTATTATTGCTACTTTTTAAGAAATAAATGATCCTGAAGTTATCTGACATCTAATAATTTTTTGAATTTTTGTTAAAATGATAAATTATTAAAAAAAAAAATATTTTAAAAAATTGCACTTGTAGTTTTTTAAATTTTCTACATGTGCATATTTTTAGTTTTTTTTTTTTTGTAATTGAACTGTTGAAAAAAAAATCCGAAAATTGTAAATTGTCTGTTAACTTTAAGATCATTTGTTGATACAGAACTTTGTAATTAAATACTAATTAGTAACAGTGATTACGCAATATTTAACTTACATTATTCTCATGGAAACAAACGAAGAGCATGTGTGCTGTTTCACATTGGTCATTACCCTCTGTAATTAATAAATTAAATAATTTAAATGCACCCAAATTTGAATAACCCTTTATTACAATACAAATTACTATGAATACATACTTCTGCTGCCACATGATCTGATTGCATTGACAAGCTGATCGTGGAATGGTAAATTTTCAGGAACTTTACTGGCGGCTACTTCAACATTCAGAGAACCATCTGCAGTCAACTGAAAATTAAATCCACTAGATATTTTTCCCTCTACTAATTAGTAGTACTAAATTAGTGTCTCAATCAACTAGCCGTTGGCTTACCAAATTCAATTCTTTCAATACACAACCGACGTGGCAATCAAACTGCGGGTCATTTACCATTTCACCTTGGAGTACACGATCGATTATACTGGGATCGACTCCAGTGGTACGATCGCATGTTCTACGAGCCATTCCAAATTTCATAAGATCTTCGGCAGTTATTGCCTGTCAAAATCAATATAATTATTATTGACCCTATACTGTAATTGCGCACCTCAATTACGAATAGGAACTCCCTGAACTAAAATCAGACACCATTTTTGAGACAAACTATTTTTTTTAACGCGGAAAATTTCAAATTTTTTTTCTGAAAATTTTAAATCGGTCTTCCTGCCTTGGCTGATCAATAACCCACCCCTTGAACAAACTGTAACTGAACTCTCTAAATCTGAAACAGTGAAAACCACTGAAAAGTAGTTTATATACACTGTTTCAGATTTAGAGAGAACAATATTAAACAAAAGAAATTTTTGTCTAAAAGATGGTATCCAATTTTGCTCCGATCCCCGTTTTGTGTAACAAGAAGGTTTTTCAAAAATATAAGACAAGTGTCACTGATTTCTACAATTGGTAACTCTGCTATATATATTTATTAGCATTAGAGGTACTCTTTTAAATTTTCCCTATCGAACTTACCGATTCACTCAAAACTAAAACCGAAGCGAAAATGAATACAACTGCGAGTCGATACATGATTGAAGTTTTACTATCAGACAATATTCCATTTCCTCCTCAATACCTTTCCTTTTATACACAACCTGCTCACTTATTTATTTTTTTATAATTCTCTTTTCTCAGAACATTAATTTAATAAATGACAAAGTATCGTCGGAATAAATTTTCCATCTATTAAATGGTAATTACCTAATGCTGATAAATAATAAACCAATAAATTTTTTCATCATTACTCAGCAATATTCGTCTCTATTTAATATCATACAACAATAAAAATCGGCAGCTAATATAAATATTTTTAAGTTACAATGAGATCAATCATTGCAATTTTGTAATTTCATTTTTAAAAAATCTTGTTTATGCATTATTGTTCCACTTTATCGTGATCTCTGCTCCTCATTAACTAGTGCGATACTTATATTATTTATCAGTTTAAGTAAAAATAAAAAATACCAATAATTTTCTTGCCGATTAAAATTATTTATTGACGTTTTATTTTACAATGTCGTATTTCATTATTTTCATTTTACAAAATAAAAAAAAATGATAATAATAACAATAATTATATAATTTTTAATTAGGTTGGCAATAAGTACAGAGCCATTGAGTTGTTATACAATATATATATATATATATTAGTGATTCCTTCGGTCGCCAGAAATGAATAATTATTATTCGTCGTCATGGTGGTGGTGGGGTAGGTGAGGTAATGCCTGTATAACAATGAAAAATAATTAAAATTATTACACAATTTCAATTATATATATATATATATATATATATATATATATATATATATATATATATATACATATATGAACGAAGGTTAACATTGGTGTTGATTATATCGTTCTTATAATTAAAATAATAAAATAGTAATTATTATAATACATATAATTATTTTTATTTTTTTACCTTATTTTCGCGAAGGCACTTGAAAACAAGATAAGCTGTCTCGCATTCGTCATCAGCCTCTGCAATTATAATATAATTATTATTTTTTTTTTTTACAATCAAAACTGACATACGAGGGATAAGTGTCTCCCCCACTACACTGCCCCCTAAATACTACTACTCATTAAAAACATTAATATTGAACGTTATCACCCTATCGTGTTTGTTTAATTGAGTTTTTAATAAATATTATTAATTGCATCATTTGCATGTATGGATATACTCAGAGTATTTCTAAATAATGCATTTTATTATTTTTTTATGCTTTGAAGAAAAAATAAAAGGGACAAATATTCAAATAATGTAAATAATAGAACTTACTTTCTTCACTGCATTTTTTAATAACTTCGACAATTCTTTCGCGATCTGGTAAATCAGCGGGGATCCTCTCGATTATTTTGTCTTTATTAAGTTTTCCATCGACCATCTTTGTAATTTAAATTTAAATACATATATAGTTATTACATGATTTTTTTTTGTATTATATTAGACATAAAACATTGATATATATTGACATATACATACAGCGCCTTCAGCTTTCGCAATACAGGCATGGAAGCATTTTATTTTTTTCTCGGGTTCTTCGTCCTTCTTATGGTTATGAAGATCTTCTTTGGTGACTCCTGATTCTTCAGCACACTTTTTAAATATTTCAATATGCTTTGCTTTCCTGTCATCATCTCCCAGTACCTAAATTTTCAAACAACAAAAAATATAATTCAAATAATAATTTTCCCGCCCTCATAACGCAATCGGCAGATTTAAATCTTATGAACCAGATTCCTTAAAGCCCAATCATTTTTTTTAAATTTAATCAAATTTTATTTTTACCTAAAATTCGATCTGTCGATTAGACAAAAAAAAAAATTATTAAAATCATCTTTAAATAATTTATTTTTCAAATCAATTTATTTTGATAAATCAAAGTCTACAATGTTACCAAATTTTGATCTATTTTTTTTTTTTTATATTTAATACGACCAATATGTCCGGAGTTATTGATTATCAAAGCCAAAATGGACTTTTTTGCTTTGATCAATGATAACTCGGCGCCAACTCGTAGAGATTTTTTGAGGCCGCCAAATTAAAGGGCATAAAATTTCTTAAAAGAGTCAAAAGGTTAGATTATCCAAAAAAATTTATTGAAGCCCATAGACTTGTTGAAAGACGAGCAAAAATTTTGAAAATTTTTTTTTCGTCAAAAATTACAAATTTTTTTTCGATCCCTTAATTTTTGGGACTAGTGTATTTTAAAAATCAAATTGACTTTCTACAAAAAAATGGAGCCCTTTTTTAAAATTAAAATTAAATACTAATAAATAAATAAATAAATAATAATAAAACTTACTCCAGCTACAAGAGCACAAGCAACGATTGCCAAAACTAACCCACGCATTGTTTAGTAGTAATGTATGTTGTTTAGAGAATACTCAAAAAATATTATGTTTAGAGTGCGAAAAAATTTGTCTTATATACCCAGCTCACAGTAATTAGCTCCCGGTAAACATGGCAAATGTAATTGACATCCACGTAATACTATTATTATATATTATTTATCTTTATTTTAAATAATTATATTTCTTTGTAGCTCACGTTATCATTTATTTTTACGATCATCATCCAGATCACACGGGCATCGTCGTTGGTGTTGGTGACCAATCGACTTGAATATTTATTACTTTGAATGACTTTTTAATTTTTAGTTCGGGGAATCACATAAGAGTAATTATATATCTGAAAATTACTTCCTTTCCAGTTGTTGTTTATTGACAATAAATACACCTACAAGATTTTATATATATATATATGTATATCTATATTTGTATATTCATATCATAAGGAAGTATCATATACTTGTTTTACAATGTTATATTTATGACAATACTGAGCATAGCTTCTAGCCTTGAATTTTTATTTTTAGTTTAAGTAAATATTAATAATCAGTATCTACGAATGACTATTTCATTTAAATTATATAAGTAATTATCTGTTATTATATAAGGCGCAAAATTTTAAAAACACGCGCCAAAATTAAGACCTTTTTTAAAAATAAAAAAAAAAAAAATAATTTTTTGTATGGAATTTTTTTTTCGTGAGGTCCAGAAAAAAATGGGGAAGCTTGACCACTTGAGGCAGAGTCCAGAGGTTTATTTTACCTCGCAATTGAGGTTTATTCAATGCCTCCCTTGGAAAAAAAAAAAAAAAAAAAAATTGGCCGCTATAAAGTTTTGTCCGAAGTGACCAAGTTACCCCATAGTTTGTAGACCCGATGATTAAAAAATAAACTTATGCGCCCGGGATCCTTGATTTAGAGAAAATATTTTTTAGTTATTAGAATTTTTAAAAAATTTAATGAAAATGAATTTCGCGTTCGAGGTGTGCAATAATTTGGAAAATAAATTTTGATGACGATTAAGATTATTTTCAATTTCAGAATAATAATAAACAAGAATAGAACGTGTAATAGAAAATGTTTATTTGTCCTCGGACAGGTGATTCTCGTAAGTTATATATCTTAAGTGTGGAATATTTCTTAGTGTGTAAAGTCACAAGGCTGCTTATATTATTAGTCATCGCATTATATTAATCTTCCGCTTGATCTGGATAATACTTGATTGTTAATTTGCATACTAATCTTTATCATTATTTGTTTTAATATCCTCGTGATCATTACTGTCATTCACTGATTTTAAAAATAGCTGACAATTATTTGATGTTACTCCGGGGTAATGATTTTTTGAATTTTCACCCAGGGGAATAAAACATCAGTTTTTTTAAAATTTATTTCCTAGTTTGAATTTTTTTTCAAGCGGCAATTTTATTAAAAATTTCATAGCCTTGAATCTGAGAATCTGCCAAACTTTATAATTTTATGCTCTCATTTTAATATCATATCACGAAAGTCATTAGTCATTGACATTTATCGACCCATTTTTGACCTCGTCAAATATATATATATATATAAGATTTGGTAGTTGGTTAAAAATGTAATTACTATCAAATTAATTAGTATTTAAAATTCTAATATACATACATACATTTATATATAGAAATATATGTATATGGAAAAGGGGTAAGCAAAATGAGTCATAAAAATTTCCCAACAAATTTATTTTTGATAAATTTGTTTGTAAAATAAAATATTATCAAATTAATATTAATTTATCTACGAGTGGTAAGCAAATAAATAGTGGAATAAACCAAAATGAAGAATAAAAATTTTAAACCAAATAAATTATCTCATAATATTTTGTGGTGATAATTTTAAAAATTTGTGTGTGTTGGGCACGATAAATACGTAAAATGAAATAGGTTATCATTCAACGAAAATAAATGTTATAAGACTAATCTTATGTGACAAGACCCCACTATTTTTTATTATATGCTAATATCAACCTTCACAGATGTACAATATATTCAATCGTCACCATATAAAAGAGATGGTTTTCTCAGCTCGTTTATTCAGTAACTTGTGAGCTTTTGTGCTGATTTATATTGACACGACAACCAAAAATGAAAATATTCGCTGTTATATTAGCTGTTTGCTTCGTGGGTGCTCTAGTAAGTATTTCATATATATTTACATCATACAAGTGACAAGAGTTCCCATAAATTTTCTTATAAATTCAAACTATTAGCAAAATCGTTCTGTGATCACTACTCACTTTTTTTTCAAAACCCGTTTTGCCCCTCTTCAGTTCCTCTATTCAAAAAATTGTAAGAGACCTTTTTTGTAGGGCTTTAAATTTTCTACAAAAAAGGTCTCTTATAATTTTTTCAAAAACTTAATAGTTATGTAGTTATTTTTGAATTTGAAATTACAAAAGTTAAATATTAGACAGAAATTTTGAATTTGAAATTTCGCGGGGATTTCGGGATCTCTTGTAACTATTAAATTTTTTTCTTTTAATTCAGGCCGAGCTCACTGAAGAACAGAAAGCTAAGCTCCGTGAATTGAGAACAGCTTGTGTAACCGAAACTGGTGTTGATGAGGGTAAAAAAATTTTTAATCATTCAAATCTGCCTCAAAATATTAAATAGTTTGATTAAATATTTACAAGTATTTACTTATTTGTAGCCAATGTTGACTCAGCCAAGCAAGGCGTATGGAAAATGGACGACGTTAAACTTCGGTGTTTCTTCTTTTGCATGATGAAAAAAATCAAAGTCGTGAGTAATAAATATTACGACAAACAATTTATTACTATCAGCAGATAAAATTCAAATTATTTTTCTGCTTAGATGAATGAGGATGGAACTTTGAACGAAGAGATGACTCGCAAGAGGATGGCCAACGATTTGCCAGCTGACAAAATCGACGCTGTTATGATGAAATGCAAAGACATGAGTAAATTATTTTTTAAATACATCCTGAAGATCATTTTTTATCAAAGTATTAAAATTAAATATTTTTTTTTCTTTCATCAGAGGGCGCTGACATGTGCGAGACCGCCATGATGATGATGAAGTGTTACGCAGAAGAAAAAGCCTTCACTAAGATTATAACTGAAAAGAGCGCTTGAATGATTTATTTTTTTTTCATGTGACTACACGATTCTGTCAATGAATTCAAATGTATATCTTTATTTTTTATTTATTTTATAAGATGTTAATGGATAATAAAAAAGTATCTCCCGACTTAAAATTTGATATGGTTTTTTTTTACTCCTTCTTGGCTATCGTCCCTATTGGGCCACGTGCCACATTTGAATTATTGCCCATAAGATAGTAAACTTAATTTTGATAACAAATTTAAATAATTTAATTTTTTATTGTATGGCTCATTTTGCCCCAAATAGAGATTTTTTGTAAGATATTAATTTATTAAAACTTTGAGAAAAATAATGGTAAGTATCATTTATAATAAAAAAATATGAAAATTGTATACACGGAACCCGATTGGCAATCGGTAGCAGCTACCAAAAATTAACTGGTGGCAGCTACCAAAATAATCAGTGGTAGCTACAAAAATAATCGGTAGCAGCTACCAAAAATTAATTGGTGGCAGCTACCAAAATAATCAGTGGCAGCTAAAAAAATAATCGGTAGCAGCTACCAAAAATTAATTGGTGGCAGCTACCGATTATTTTTCTCCGCGCGCAAAAAAATCAATGATTGGTAAGAAAATAAACAGTGGAATAAACCAAAATGAAAGATAAAGTTAAGTAAATTATGTCATAGTTATATTTTGTTGCGATAAATTTTTTAAAATTGTGTGCAGTGGACTCGACAAATAAGTAAATAGGTTATCATTTAACTAAAATAAAAATTATAAGACTAATCTTCTGTGACACGACCCCACTATTTTTTATTAGATGCTAATATCAACCTTCATAGATGTACAATATATTCAATCGTCACCATATAAAAGAGACAATTTTCTCAGCTTGTTTATTCAGTAACTTGTGAGCTTTTGTGCTGATTTATATTGACACAACAATCAAAAATGAAAATATTCGCTGTTATCTTAGCTGTTTGCTTCGTGGGTGCTCTAGTAAGTATTTCATATATATTTACAACATTCAAGTGACAAAAGTTCTCATAAATTTTCTTATAAATTCAAACTATTAGCAAAATCGTTCTGTGATCACTACTCACTTTTTTTTTCAAAACCCGTTTTGCCCCTCTCCAGTTCCTCTATTCGAAAAATTGTAAGAAACCTTTTTTGTAGGGCTTTAAATTTTCTACAAAAAAGGTCTCTTATGATTTTTTCAAAAACTTAATAGTTATGTAGTTATTTTGAATTTTAAATTACAAAAGTTAAATATTAGATAAAAATTTTGAATTTTAAATTTCGCGGGGATTCGGGGATCTCGTCTCACCTTAAAAAATTAATTACCACAAAAATAATTATATATTCTTATAAATCCATTTACAATTTTATTAATACCTTTTTTTTATACAACACGAATAAGATTTTATTAAAATCAAAATTTTTTTTCTTAACTCAGGCTGAGCTCACTGAAGAACAATTGGCTAAGCTCCGCGAACACAGAACAGCTTGTGTAACCGAAACTGGTGTTGAAGAAGGTAACTAAATTTCTAATCATTTGAAATTTTCCTTTAAAAAATTTGATTAAATATCTATAATTATTCATTTATATTCAGACAAAGTTTCCAAAGCCAAGGAGGGCGAATGGATGATGGACGACCTCAAACTTCGGTGTTTCTTCTCTTGCATGCTGAAGAAAATCAGCGTCGTAAGTAATAAATATTACAAAGGATAATTTATTATTATCATCAGATAAAATATAATTTTTTTTTGCTATTGTTAGATGAATGAGGATGGAACATTTAACGAAGAGAAAGCTCGCAAAAGGATAGCCAACGATTTGCCAGAAGACAAAATCGACGCTGTCATAACGAAATGCAAAGACATTAGTAAATTATTTTTTAAATACATTCTCAGGATCATTTTTTATCAAGATATTAAAATTAAATATATATTCATAAATTTATTTATTTTTTCAGGTGGTGGTGATGAGTGTGAGACCGCCATGTTGATGATGAAGTGTTATGCTGAAGAAAAGGCCTTCACTAAAATTATAACTGAAAAGAGCGCTTAATTAATTTCTTTTTTCTCCATATAAATACACAACTTTGCCAATTAATTATGATTACTGTATATCTTAATTTTTGTTTGTTTTATAAAACATTAGCTTACACAATAAATGAGTCGACATTTTCGCTCTAAATTTGATTTTTTTGTTTAATTGCTTCCTTACTCGATAAAAAAAAATTATTCAAAAATTTATTACCTCAAACTGAAGTAAGGAAACTCGGCGAATTTTTTTTTTTTGAAAATTATATATAAGGGTATAATGGACCTAGGTCAATGTGGGCCACCCAAAATTTTGATTCAAACCTTTTTATCTAAATAATTTAAGAAAATACTCAAACTAGTATTTGAATTACTACCCATGGAAATAAATTAATTTAAGTTCTAATTTTCTCATTACTAATTACAATTTTTTTCAAAAATCAAGATAAATCCCCCCCTCCTACACTTCCTTACACTTAACGTCAATTTAGTACAAATTTGATGTCACGAATTAATGAAAAATTTTTATCATAAAAAAAAACAATTAAAAAAAACAATACGTCATTTCCGGTTGCCAATAAACGTCAACAATAATTTTCTTTGCATACTTATCACCAGTAAAAAAATTTCCTAGCATATATAATATCTGATATATGACTGACGTCATTATTATTTTACAGCTACTTCATAAATTACTTTTTTTTTTTTTTGTATTACAGTATCAGCACATGACACTTGTGACTTAAACATACTTTTTATAATAAATATACAAAACAAAATGTGTGATTCTAATGCCCCACTAGCGGTACTTATTCTCGGCTACTAAATAAATACGGTCTTCTTTGTTTCCCATAACCATAATATAGTAATTATTAAAATCTCATCAATTAAATTCTCATTAGCACGTACTGGTGATTTTGTCCGTCATGGTTCGAATAATTTTTTATCATAAAAATTAAAATAAATACCATAATCATTAATCACATTTATTTTAATATCTAAAATACATATATTTAATTATATTACTGGGTATGGCACCCGGGTATTAAAAATAATAAATTTTTAAATTTTAAATAAATAAATAAACAATCCCTTATTATAAATGAATAGGCTTATTTTTGCTTCAGTTTCTGTGAGATAACAGTAGTTATTTTTTTTTAATTGCACACCTCAAGCGCGACGTGCTCATTTTTTTGTCTCACTCTTTAATTTTATTTTTGATACGCGTATCAAATTGTCTGGAGAGTGAGTCGAGCAAAATAATTATCGTTGACAATTTATATATATAAGCTTTTTATATATTTATGATATGAGAGCTCGAGGTGTGCAATTTTTTATTTTTAATATTTATCGCAATTATTAATGACATTTTAATAATTATTGTTACTCAAGGGCTACAATGTCAAGTAAAAAAATATTAAGAGTAATTATAAAAAGTAGAAACCGGGGTAAAATGAGACTGACTAAATAAATCATTATTAAAAAAAAAAAAGCAATTTTTTTCTGTTTAAAAATTTCAAGTTATGGTTTAGAAAAATGGGGCAAGTTGGTTCAAGTGTTCGTTATTTGAATTAATTTAATGAGAATTAAGACAAATTTACTGAGGTAAAACGGGCCATGGAAAAAATTTTTTTTTGGAAATTGAAAATTGGCTTTGCTCTTCTGGCTGACCAAATTGCCCTCATTTTTTCTAGCAGTCGTAACTAAATATTTTTTAACAGAAAAAAAATTTGGTAACACGACTAAATTTCCGCTTCAAAATTTCCCATGAATTTAAAAATTCGAATAAAAAATATTCATGGACTTTTTTTCAGGAATTTTATGTCTTATGCACTGTAAAAAATTTTTGGTGTGAAATTGATCCTCGAGAACTTCCATAGTGCTTGGTGTGAACATTCTACTAAACGGTCCTAAATTTCACATCCTGTTATTGAAAATTTTCACACCAAAAATTCACACCACAGAACGGACTCAAAATTTGTTACAGTGTAGGGAATTTCGACGTCAACATTTAGTCCTGTCACCAAATAAATGAATCATGTCCCATTTTACCCCGATCTCACCTAGTGTTACTTAAAAATAATGAGCGTCAACAGAGCCACTGTTGAGTAACAATAATAAATAACTGAAGAAAAATAGCAAATTGGTGTGAATATGAACAATAAATAATAAATAATTTTAGTTGATAGCCATTACGAACTAGATTCTTAATAAATAATTGTTGATTTTGCTTTGTTACTTATAAACGTTTTTTTTTATGACTGTAAATTATTCACTCTGTATTTATATGACATGGATAATTTCTCAGACAATCTCCTCCTTCTTGTCCCAAACGTGCAGCTGCGACATACCGATAGAATCGTTGACTGGAAGCGCTACCAGTAACTTTACGCTTCAATTCTTGTGGGTCTCTAAAAAATAAATAAAGAAATTAAATGGATTTTTTCAATAATTTACTATCTGTTTTAATGACTTTCTCGACAGATAACAAATCGAATCGAGTATAAACTAGAACTTGAATAATATTTATTATCTAAACATGTTATTTGTGTAATTTATTAAATTACTATAATAATTGTTTTAATGAAAAAGTTACGTAATTAAAATAATATTTATGACGAAATCACGAGAATTTAAATTGAAGGAGACAAAAAGTACATGACCCGATTTTAATTATTGAGTCTATTAACCGTTGGTACTTATTACCTTTCTCCTTACGGTCCCAAACAATTAACTTCAAAAATTATCTTTAATTTTAGATGTATATTTATTTGTTTTAATTTAATGAACAGGAGAATGTTCATATTTGATTAATAAATATAATTAATTTTAATTCATGGCTTGGGTGAAAAAAATAAAAAATTTATTATCAAGTTTTTTTCTAGACTTATATATTTATATAAGAAGATATATCTGGTGAGAAATTTAGTTTTAGATGAACTGAAAAAATTGAGTCACAAAAAAATCCGACCGAAATTTGAAAAAATTTTATTGATATAGAAAATTTGATGTTCATTTAAATTTTTAAATTATTAATTATCTCTACCCGGGGTGTGAAAATGGTGTGACTTACATCGAGTACAATATTAATAAAAAAAAAAAATTAATCTGGGGTCTGACTAGATCTAGGATCTATTTTCCAAAATTTATATCATCCTGGGGTTAGTAGACAATTGAAAATTTCAATTTTAGAACGAATTTATTACAAAAAAAAAAAAAAAAAAAAAAAGAAAATGCACATGTAGAAAATTAAAAAATCTACAAGTGCAATTTTTCAAAATATTTTTTTTTTTTATAATTTATCGTTTTTTATAAATTCCAAAAACTTAAGAATCATTTATACTACAATACTGAAATTAACGATGTCTTTGAATTTTTAGATTTGTTTTTAAATGACAAATTATAAAAAAAAATATATAAAAAAATTGCACCTACAGTGTTTTAAATTTACTACATGTGCATATTTTTAGTTTTTTTTTTTTCGTAATTGACTCATTGAAAAAAAAATTCAAAAATTGCTAACTGTCTGTTTTCAAAAACATTTTATATTAAAATAGATCGTAGATCTATTCAGATCAATTTATCGCAGATCTACTTCCCTAACAAAAAAATTTGATCTGCCCAGATCTTATTTTTTTTTATCTGTCCCATAGACCCAAATTATTCTTTTCAAATCTTTTAAATCTCTTCCTTCCTCTTAAATCTTATTGCCAATTAGTACAAAAATTAAAAAAAAAAAAAAAAAAAAAAAAGAAATTACCTCGACAATTCATTAGACACAATATTACTGTGCGGTGAATAAATTCCAGGATTTTTGTACATGCTACAAATGAGTCTCTCCTTACAAGGCTCTTCACTGAATTTGAGTTGTAAAAATATATCATCAAGTCTGCGTAGTATTGGTCCATAAAAAGTATCATCGTGGATCGCGACACGGTCAACTTGATTAGTAACTTGACCGAGCTCACCGGTATTTTTTTTATTCGTCACTTGGGTCTGTACGTGTTGCTGCGTGAGTCTTTTATTGTTTATTTGTGTCTGTTGCTGAGGATTTGTAACCGGCTGTTGCGAGTGTTGCACAAAAACGGGATGCACTTGTTGCATGTTGTTGTTGTTGTTGTTGTTGTTAATAAGCGTATGAGTTGCCTTTAAATCATTACGCGTTGGTGCAACGGGAGTGTGTTTAATTGACGGAGTATTAAGTCCAACTTGTGCCGAAGGAATTGGAACACTGGGCACTATTCCAGGTCCAACGCCCACAGATCCACCCGATACCCGCCGATTGAACTTTTGATCATCCAGGTATCCACTGTACGCCAAATTTTGACCATGAGACGGCACATTTACTGGCTGTCCCAGTTGCACTGGCACATTTGCGGGCTTCAGATACGGGCTGTAATTATGCTGCACCGGGGATAATTTGTTGCTCAAGTTATCGTCGTGGAGATCAGTGAAGGAATCGATTCCCCATTCTTTTAACTCCTCCATGTCTTTGCGGAGCTGAATGTGCGGATGTGCGTAATCGTAACCTTCAAATTCCTCGTCATGATAAGGCGGGTGAGGTGAATGATGATGTGGATCGTAGTACGTGGGTGCTGGCACTGGAGCCGGTACTGGAACGGGAACTGGAACGTGATGATGATGATGAGCGATCTAAAAGTATATATATATTTTTTTATCTGTTAAATTGATCATATAATATGAGAATCTAGGACATCATCTTTAGATTTTTAATGATACTTTAAAATTATCATCTTATTTTTCAATTAAAGTTGACTTCATTTTTTTACTTCAAATATTAAAAAATAATTTTTAGTCACGAGATGAAATTTTTAATAATTTTTTGGAAATATCAAATTTTGATAAAAAAAAAAATTACCTGATGGTGGTGGTGATGATGATATTTTGTATGGGAGTTGTAATAACTGGAGCACAATTTAAACACATGAGCAAACGCCGGTATGAAGAAGAGCAAAAGTTTCAAAAATATTTTTTTGGCCGTTCCAATTCCAAACAAAAATGGTATTATGAACATGAACTTGACCTTAATCAATTTAATAATCAATATCAGTGCCAGGAAACTCAGGAGCAACCGGTTCTGTATAAATTTACCTGCAAGCAAAATAATAACATGAATTAGCCGGCTCATTAGCTGCCTTCTCAATCACAACTTATTAATAACTAATTATACATACGAATTTTTTTGAAAAATCTCCCATGCTCAAGTCCACGTGACCCAAAATCAACTCGTACTAGTGCCCCATCTCGATCTATTTCCTTCGGGCTTATTTTTATTTTCGCCTTGTCAAAAATAAATTCCGGAAGTTGGATTTCGTAATCGCGCGTGGCCAAAAATTTAACCGTCCGGTCTCTCAGCGCCGATGTTATTTCTTCCAATGGTGTTTTGGGTTCTTGATAACCCTGCCCATCGTCATAATCATCATCTTTTTTACTCCGACCCTGATCAACAAAATTTTCTTCCTCTTCTATCTCATCCCCACAGTTCTTCGAACATGTGTCATAATTCAAATTATTTTTGGTCAACAAAAAGCCGTCAAAAACCGTTATGTTGTCATAGTCACCAAGCGTGTTGTCCAAATACGAGTAGGCATTTTTTTGTAAGCACGAAAAAGTCAATTTTTTATTACAATCTCTCAAAATTCCTCTCCATAATTCATTGCTGCCCGCGCCAGTATTCAAATAAGTCAAATTTCGCGGGTACAAATATTTAGCAAAACTTACTATATTTACAAAACTAAACGAACTAACATATATCGTCGACAATAACAAAACATACAATACCCTTAACATTTTGATTATCAATAAAAAAAAAAATAAAACAAATTTCAAAATTAAAAAAAAAACTACTATCAAAATTTATTTTAAAAAATATTTTCAAAAATGTCTCATTACAAAAAAATTTTTTTAACAATTTTGCAATCCCTTATTCGCCTATGCCACTTGAAAAAATAATTCTTATCTCTTATCATGTCCTTATAAAACCCGTAACTTATTTTATTTATTTAAAAAAATAAAAAAAAAAATTATAAAACTGTTTCACAAAATAAATTTTTACTGTCACAGTCGATCGATGCTGTTACGAAGATTAAAAAAAAACTAACCCAGACTTGCGTTCACTTGGATCTCTCCTTTAAAACTAACATCGAGACCCAAGACTATCCAATCCACTATCCGGTCGGTCGGTCTCTCGTGGATTGGATTCACGCGGTCTAAAATGTGTGTCAAAAGTACTCCCTCTCTTATCCTTTCGATGGTTATTATAGAGACGCAACAAGACGAGCGTGTAAAACGGTGTAACCAAAAGGTATCTTATAGATATAAGGTCATTATCATCAGACGGGCTACTAAATTGTCAACGATGTGCTACAAAAATTTTAAACCACGTAAATGCCTCTGTTGTTATTTATTAAACATATATTTATTATTGTTGTTATTTGGAAAAATAAAGATGGACAGTGGATCGCGGATTGGTAAGAGAGCAAGGCCGTATCTTCATGCTCCGCTTCCTGGACCGTTGTAACACACGAAAGAGCCTACATTAATTCTGGTTTTACTTTATAATGACCGGTTGTATGAAATATTCAATGGATTTAATATATTATTATCTATACTTTGTATGGGGTAAGAGGAAGAGAGGCGCTGATTTTATTACGTTTAATTATTTACACTCGAGTGATCTGGATTAAATGGATAGTTGATGCGGGCATGCGATGATCGCAGTATCAAAACAATTATATAGTGAGATTGTATGGGGATAAGAGAAGCATGAGTTTATAGAGAAATGTATTGATAAATCTATAGGAAATAGTTTTGGCATTGGAAATTTAGGGAGAGACCAGAGGTCACGATTTAATATGGGTTCAAAAAAATTATTAAGAAATTTGGGATCTAGATCGTTATGCCCTATAGAAAAATCTATGGGGAATTAATCAATGGAAATTTATAGAAAAATGATAAACATTCTATGTAGGAAGCCATGGTCCATCGGAAAACGTCATGCGTAAGGATATGATTTTTGCCTTATTTTTGAAATGAGTAGTTCAAATTTTTGATATTACGGCAAAAATATTGGCCTTATTAAAAAAGTTTTCGAACAAAAGTTGTAGGAAATTTAATTTTCTAAAAAAAATGTCTTCTATGATTTTTTTATATGATCAATATTTTCACCGTAATTTAATAATTAAGATTCATAATGAATGATTCAAAATTTGGGAAGTTACCAAAATCTTAATTTTGAAATTACAGCTTTTTTAGTAGTCCTAAGAGAAAATCATAAGAGAAATTTTTTTTCGAAAATTAAATTTTACACAACTTTTGTTTGAAAACTTTTTTCATAACACCAATATTTCCCCCGTAATATAAAAAATTTCACACCACTTATGATTAATTATTTTTAAATTGACGCAAAAATCCTGGCCCTAGTCCAGTTTTTGATAAAAAAATAAAATAAAAACCCCATAAAGGAAGTAGTGACTCGTCATGTAATTTTGAATCTTGACAAAATCATATGAAAATTACTACAAGTATCTATATGCTGTTGTTTTCTGATCAAGCAATGGGTTATCAATTTTTTGTTTATCAATTCACAATTTCTAATATTTTATGGGGAAAAAGATGAGTATATGTAAGACAGTATTATGCGGATCTCGTAATCGAGGAGCAAAGAAAGCTTAAGTCACGCGAAACTGGTTATCCAAGTGATTGAGCGCTCGGTTTATCATTTTTCTCTATTTTCTAACGCTCCGATGATCATGTTAGTGACATTAACTTACTATTTTATTGATATATAATAAGAGAGTAAGTGTAAGTAAGTATATAACTATGTGTCATCATTACATATTTATACCGGTGTTATTATCAGTGTTGATGTTTTTGTCTCAGTGAATTATTTATCAAAGATGTTATTCCACAATAATTTTTCTTCAGATATTTTTTTCCAAATATTCGATTAGTGATCATTGAAAAAAATTTTTACAAGCAATTATTTTTTTTTTAGTAGTTTTATTATTTAAAAATAAATTATCAATTTCATAATTACTATTAACAAAGCGGTCAATTTTATGGCGCCCGCTCACCTTGCGAGGCGAAAGGTCAAGACTTAATGCGGTGACCCAGGATTCAAATAAAAAGTGTCAAAGTGGTTTTAAGTTTTTTATATAAAAAAAAAAAAAAAAAAAAAAATAAAAAAATAAAATTACAGCCCAGGTTAAAGGATGTGAAATATAATTTTTTTTATTAATGATATATATTTATAATAATTCAGATCTGACTTGAGCAATAATAAATAAATGAATGCACTCGCAGAAACCCGTTAACGCATTAAAAATATATGTGATAAATATTATGAATAATAAAATATAAAAATATGAAACAGAGAATTTTATAAAATAGCTGTCATTAAAAATTCTTTAGAGTTTAAAAGTACCAATGGACCATAAGTAACAATGAATGACATTGGTAGAGTTGAAAGCTTCATATTTGCAAGTTACATATATTGTAATATACTTCATACACCTGTACATGTATATAAATTAAGTGGGTTTTAAGTAAAACGGTAGAATGACAATAATTGATTCTTTGGTAACCTACGGTAGGATGTACGCGCTATTGAGAATCCTTGAAATGAAGTAAAAAAAAAAAAGTAATATCTTGAGATTCGTCGCTGGTCGCGTTCCACTGTAGAACAGGTCGAACGGGCCAACGGGTCGACGTACACCTGAATTTCATTGGCCTACTAATTGAAATTGGCTTGATAACCGGATGAGCAATATATAAATTGCTTATTATTATTTATTTTTTTTTTTAGACTTAATATTGTTTAAATTTTTTAGCGAAATGTTAATAATTTATTTATGCAGGAATTTTCTTGGTTGATTTCAATTTTGACCGAAAATTTTTAATGTCAACCGCAAACGCAGTTAATTATTTACAACTTTAATTTATGGGAATTAAAATTATAAATATTTTTTTTATTCTGGCAAAATATTTATTATAAATTGTAATTAATAATGACAATTAATTAATATCGTAATTGTTAATTTTTAAAAATTGTATAAAAATATATAAGAATTCTAAAAAAATCTCATATGCAAGGGGAGGGGTGGGGGTAAAATATTGTGTGGGTCAAATAAAATTTATTACTGAGACTAAAAATATATTCTTCATGAATATGCGTAAAATTTTAATTAAAAAAAAAATATAGATTTTTATTGCCAGCAATTTTGTTGATATTAAAATAAACATAAAAACTGTAAATTAACATACGGGTTTTATGGGGATTATTTTACATCCAAGTTTTTAAGCTCGATAAATTTTTGATTGACGATCTAGCCGTATATTTATAGTCTAGTGTTTATTTACCGAATATCATTATCTCCATTACATCAACCACTTATCAAAATATTTAAGAAAAAAAAAAAAAATAAACGGTTTTGACGAATTCCCTTTTATCACACCTAAAAATTCATACCAGTCCCATTTTAAATAAATTTTAATTTTAATTTTAATAATTAACCAAAAAATTTTAAATATTGAATTAAAAAATTTGTAATTTTTTTTTGCGAATCAAATGCCGAATTCGAAATTTAAATGTTGTCAGACAAGTTTGCAAATATGATTCAACTAATGGTCCCGAATGTTATGAAATTATAATAGAACACTTTCAGTATCAATATGTACATCATTAAACACACACACACATTCACATGTCGCACATACACACATGTGTTACATTATGATGATTATTTAAACTTGATAAGCAAATAATAAAACCCATTGATGCATGAAGAACATCACACTTCCGGTCGTTATCGATTTTTCAAAAAAAAAATATACAAATATGAAAGTGAATTACATTCACTGATAAGTGATCATTAACACCTTAATTATGTCACCAATTAAATCATTACTTTCATAATAAATTGCTGATAATATTTTTATTTCGATTTTTATAAAAAAAAAAAAATAATAATTACTCTAATTAAAAAAATTAAATTACAGCAATTGCTTTTATTACAAATTAATTATACGGAAAATTAAATTCTTTCTAACAGTAATTTAAAACTTTTTCTTAAAATAATTTATTTAATTATTGCTATTAATAAATTTATAAATAAAATAATTATTACAATTAATAATTATTTATTTGAAATAAATAAATTTATTATTGGGTTGACTAACGGTGAGAAACCATTGAGAATGAAAGCATGCGTATGCATATATATATATATATATTGACTTTTGAAAAGATGCCAGATAAAACAAACCGGAACTGGAAAAATCGGTGACCGCAAGGCTAAATATGACTGCCGGCTTACTTAATAAATATATGTATATGTATAAAAAAAAAATATATATATATATATATTATATTGGACAAAATTTAAATTCTGATCCATTAACATAATCATCAAATTCATTAAATATTATAATTAACGATCTAGACATAACTGCAATAATAATAACTGTTGGTACGTATATAAAATATATAAAACATCTGGACACCTTATGAGAAGTCAAGTGACATAAAAATAAATAATGAAAAAAAAAATTTTAATGAATGTGCAAGTAATCGAAAAAAGTATTCTCATTAGCTCGATTGTTTGTATGAGAGAAAAATGAAACAATAACTTATGTACCTGTCGTCCTGCGCAACAGAAAATCTGGGCCGTTGTAGAGCAAATGCGAGTGAAAAAAAATGGCTAGGAGGTTTAGTGGTTAATATAAGAACAAGAGCAAATAAATCGGACGAGTACATATATGACACGTGCTTACAGTCACGTATTGTAGATAAGTCGTGGGCAGACCGTTAGTTATACGAAGAATTCGTTCTCTACTTCAGTTCTACTGCTTACAAGTTCATATTTTGTTCCAACGATTCCTCTTTCTTCTTTCTCTAACCGGTTTTTTTTCGTTTCTTCTTAGTCAACGGCTTGTAGCCGATGTGGGGAGCGGTAGTTTACTTTGTACAGCAGTTGGTAGAGTTGTGATGAAAGTAATGACGATCGGTAATGGAGAAAATTCAGGCGGCAAGAGCTGACAAACGATCAAACCGATTTTTTAGTAAATCATCTTTGTTTTAAAATTTATCAGCGGAGATTGATGACAAAGAGCTGATAAGTTCGGCCAGATGACGCGTCATGAATGATTTTTGTTGTCATTTTGTAGAAATGAGGAAACATTCCATGAACAGTAACACTATTTCAGAAGAAACCATGGGTAGTTTTAAAAATTTGAAAAAAATGGAGTAGGATTGGATTCGTTTCATTGCATGACTAAATTTGTATGGCCAAAATATTCTTCAACAAATGAGTTTTTTTGACATTTTGGGTCATAGCTCTAAATTTTCCGGACACCTATACCCTACATAGTTTTCAAAATTTTCTAACCCATGTGATTGCCGATCTGATTGAAGCCATGATCAGCAAAAACGCGGGTCAGAATTTCCTGCTTTCCACAGTATGCCCACTGATTAACGACATTTGCACTGAAAAATTTTAATTTTTGCCATTATTTCAGGAAAAGTTGATCCATGTCCATTTCCAATTCATTCCATGTTCCATAACAAAAAACTTTAACTTTGCTTCCTTTTCAGAGGATGAATTCCAACTTTTTTCACCATGGAGTGGAAAAGATACTTTTCTAATTAAAATACTGACAAGTTTTCATTAAAGCTAGTGTCGGATGCCAATTCAAACTCTCATATATTTGTAATTAAAAATTCAACGGATAAGAAAGGAAAGGATCAGAAATTATTAATAGAAATATAAAAATATATTAAATAAAATATAATTCATTATAAAAAATAAATAGGTACAAAATAAATATATTAAATAAATTAATAAATATAATTATAATTATTTATTTTTTTTAATACGAGTAGCAATTATTGAATTAGTGTGATCCCATATTCCTTGAGTTTCTTCATAATTTCTCCAGTTGCTAGCGTAAATATTGTTCTTATCACCATTTACATGATTATTAATAAATCCATCATGACTATTGTAATCATTGACAACAATAGGTTTTTTAATGTCCAGCGAGTCACCGTTTAATTGAATCACTTCGCCGATATTGTCTTGACTATCATGAGTCCCGGAGTTATGATGACGACTGTCGCTGTCATTGAGCTTATCTCCGGTATCAGGATAGACATTGATGATTGAAATGTTGTCATCCTCAATCTGTTGGTTTGTGGGGTTTGAATATTGATCCGACAAAGTTGTCATAGATAGTCGGTTGTTGAAGCTGCGGCCCCAACCACCACCCCCACCACCGCTATAATCGTAACCACCGCCGCCTCCACCGCCACTTGAAGGGGGACCGTAACTAGTCGGTGGTGGCGAAATGTGTCCTCCTCCACCACCATGACCTCCCCCGCCTCCACCGTAACCTCCTCCACCCCCATGGCCACCTCCACCTCCATCCGATGCTTTGGTCAATAGAACGATCTCCTTCAAGGGCGCTTTGGAAGAGACGATGACACGATTAATCTAATTAGTTTTTTATTCGTTATAATTATTGTTACTAAAACATTAACAACTAGATGATAATTACCTCCCCCACCACCGCCTCCGTGGCCTCCACCACCTCCACCAGATGGCCAGCCTTTGAAGCTCATCATTTTCATCACCAGCATCGCTTTGGTCATCATCATCGAGGCTCCTGCCATCATTAGTCCCTTCATTGCCACAAATCCCATCATAGCTAGACAATTTTCAAAATTTATTTTATATATTTCGGCTCATAATTTTTTTTTTATCCATTATTAATGATCTTACCAATCATCTTCATCTTCACTGCCATCATCATACACATCATCATTTGTTTACATCCTTTGCCTCCTCCTTTACCTCCTCCTTTACCACCCCCGCCTTTTCCACCTCTCCCTAAAATAATAATAACAATAATAACTTATGTTATTTACTAAAATAAAAAAAATCAAACGTTACCTTCAACAATAGCATTTTCACCAAAAGTAAAATCGATTTGATTCTGTTCCCTTCTCCTGGGATTCCACTTCGGAAGATTAATTCTCAAAATAAATTTATTGAAAAAGTCGTCGATACTTCGATCGATCTGAGTGCTGGTCCCAATAGCCCGGGGGTCAATGTACCTTCTCGTCGGCAAACTGTTTCTCACTTTAATGAACTTAACATACTTCCCAAATAAATTAACATACTTGAGTCGTCCAATTGCGTCAATATAACGCGCAACCCGATCTCTGACGCAGTTAATCGACAAATCCAAAAGACATTTTCCCAAATCTCGGACCGGTATCATCGGAAAATGATCATCCTCTTCCTCAATGGTCTCATTAACCACCGGCACAATGCGTACATCCAACCTGACTCCATTTCTCTCATAGTCAAATATATGCTTACCCTCTTTTATCTCATTCAAGCCTTCCTCACTCTCACCCTCACCCTCATGGCCAAACTTCCTGTCCTTCGAAGCGCGCCCCGAAAACTCATTCAGATCGGTCGTTTCCAAAAGATTAACCTTGTTTCCAAAATTACCAGCGGTTTCGAATTTTCCCAGCACCGACAATTTTCCCTCTTTGAAATCCCGCGGGTTTTCATCAGAGCGCGCGGAACAAATAAGACCGATAATAAATAGACCGAAGTATAATTTTTTGTAACAGCTTCCGGTTAGCAAATAAACGTCCTTCATCGCAGAAAGACGTTTTGACAGTCGCTTAGTGTCGATACAATGCGAAAAAACGACTGTCTTTGAAATAAAATCCAACTAGCTGTTTATATAGTAGAAAAATCATGTCGCTTGTGGTTTTAATCAATTTTATATTTTTATCGAAGTATTGTAATATAATCGCGTCACGATTTTCATTAATTTACTGTAAAATACTGTTAATATTGTCACACAACACCCAACAGATTTATTTATTTTCCTTAAGAACTAGAGAAATAAGGATAGTCAGAGGTAATTATATGGATTTATATTGTCATTTACCACTAAAATCTTGAATAAACTTATTATGATCCTCTTAACCTTGATACTGACTTGCATATTAATTATTGTCTTGAAAAGGAACAGATATCATCAATTACTTTATTTAAATTTAAATACAAGATATAAAATAAATAACAATTAAATTACATAAATAAATCTTCTAACAGTTTTAATTAATGGTTTTTTTATGAAAAATTATGATTGAATTAGACGCCACGTCGATTTCGGGGGTTGCTGTACTTCTGGATGCTTTCTTGGACCAGTGAGTCCGAGAGGTCAATTGACCTCCCGTAACCCGAGTGCCCGTAACCGTGACCTGCGTGGTGCTCTTCGCTGCTGTGGGAGTGAGTGTTCGTGTAAACGGGCTTGGCGATCACTTCGTAGGTGGTTTTCTTCTCGGAGCTGCTGGTCAAGGATTTCAGGCCGACTATTGCTGACAGCATCAGTGCCATTAGGCCTGTCATCAGCGCTTTGCCGGCTAGCATCGCTAGAGCACCGAATCCTAGGGCTCCGAGGGTTCCTTTCATCATCATAATTCCGGCTGTGAGGGTGCTCATTCCTGATTTGTCCTTTTTGCCACGGCCTGTATCTGGAATTGCAGAAAAACAATTTTGAATAAAAATATTCAGGATTTCTTGACATCCGATCAGCAAATTTTCCTTCTACTCGTCCATTAAACGTAATAGTAAAGAATGAATGACAAAAACTTACCTGTTTCCGAGTCGGTGCTGAAAATTCCAAAACTCTTGACTTCTTGGTTCAAATTTCGCGCGTCTTCAAGTGTTTTGGCATCAAAAAGTTTTATAGAAATCGAATGACTGTTTAAATACATTCCAATTTTGTGGACCAGAAAAGCGTCCAATCTTTTTTCGACATCATTAGGAAAATCGCGGGCCAAATTGGCAACGAGCTCCGAAGCCGGTATGCTGTCCGTATTGTTTTCCTTGACCACCGAAATTCCAGGGAACAATCCCAAGTTTTGTTGCTCCGAAATTTTGTCCACGAACGAAACGACGTCAAGTTTCAGACACGTCATGCTGTAGGATTTAATGCAGTCTCTATTCATTGCAGTTTCTTTGTTTTCTTTGTGATCTCCTTTTGAATTGACATCCTCGACAGATTGCTTCCAACTTTTCGGGTTTATTTCACCGTATCCATGTCCGAAAATTCCCATGATCAAATATATACCCACTAACATCCGTGAATCCATTTTATTTTTTTTTTTGAATAATTAAATTATCGATTCTAACAGAGTTAATAATTTTGAATTTGTTTTTTCCGACCAAAGGCGTGATTGCACACTGAGCAGAATCTGCAAATAGATGGACTATATATAGTAACTTAGAGCAAGAGGACAGGTACTTTTTCCTTTCGACAATTCATATTACATTCTCCTTTAAGCTGGAGCACACTATTAGACCCGCCTTTTTATTATTATTATTATAACTTTACTATTCGCATAAACAATTGTTGTGTCTGTGAATATCTATGGTCTTTCTCTCACCGACAGTGTCGTAGACGGAAAATAAAATCACAAATCTTTTATCCTTAGTTTATTCGCGACGTCAAATAGAGCGGAGAACAACAAAACTATCGCGAATTTATGTAAAAAAAAAAAATTGAAATAAATTATATCTGCTTGACTCACTTTAATAAATATAAAAATAATGTTGACTTTATGTAAAAACTATAAATTAGATTTATTCAGCTATAATATTTTTAGTAGGGTAAAAGTTATTGTATTTATATTTATGGGGCATTCATTTTTTTGCGCTACAATTTTTACGGCGGGAAATTTTGTCCGATTGTTGAAAGATTATTGCAAGTGTCATATTTTTATTTTTTGATAAATTTATTGCGGTGATATTTTATTTTGGCTTTTGAGGGTCAGATGAAATACAAATTTGATAATGGGGATGATTAGTTTGAAATATATTTTAATATGAGGAGAGTCAATAATATTTTTTTAGACAGAAAATTTTGAAAAAATCCGAAATTTTGCGAATCATAAAATTAAAAAATTTCAAATTTGACGGACAGGTGAGGCCAAATGAGACATCTTACTTTTGATAACTCAAAATTTGAAATTTCGGGCATTAAAAAAAAAATTAATTAATGAAAAAAAAATTATTCTACACAAAATACTGAAGTTAAGCAACGTCTGATAACTTTTGAATTTTTTTAAAAACGATAAATTATTCAAAAAAAAATATTCGAAAAAAATGCACTTGTAGATTTTTCAATTTTCTACATGTGCATATTTTTATTTTTTTTTTTTTTGCAATTAATTTGGTAAAAAAAAAAAATCCGAAAATAGTCTGTTAACTTCAGGATTATTTTCACTCTGAAAAATTTCTTGGAATAAGTAAAAAATTTTTAGCGAAAGTGAACATTTTTTGCTAGAGGAAATATTTTTTTCTGTGCATATTTTAAAATTATTTTACTTGAAATTTTTAGTTAGAAATTTATAGAAACTAAAAAAAAAAAGTTGATACTTAAAATTTTAAATTTCACGTATGAGTGCTAATACCCTATCACACAAAGTAAATAATATATAATACACATTAACATTTTCACTTTATAATGTATAATATATAATCTGTATTATATGTTATCATCCAATCAATAACGTGTTATTTGTAGAAATAGAGCAAAAGTTAAGTATCAATTTATTTTGACGAAGAAAGTAATAATGTTATGTTCTACGCTGATTATTATTTACTTAGCAGTTGTGCAATTACTATATTTAAATAATTATGTGATATACAAGACATGACTCTCAAAAAAAAATTTTATTATATTTTTATTTTTTTATTTTATTAATATTTTAAATTAAAATATCCGGTAATTAAAAATAAAAAATATATTTTGATTTGAATAAATAGACATATATTTTTATTTTATAATTTTTTTAATACTTTCATCATCTGACAAAAGAGAGCAGTTAATTAATTTTCATATTTTCTTGATTAGTTTCCGCCTCGCCTTCAAGTCAGCATTCAAAAAATTAGTTTATAATAAATATCGTAATAGAAACTCGCCTACAACTCTAAAATAATTAAAGTTATATTAATTTAAGTTACTATATTAATGTCAATTTTAAATTTTAATTAAAATTTCATATTTTCATTCTTAATTACACTCAACAGATAATTTTTACCTGTCAGTGAAATCGTCTGTCAAAAAAAAAATATTTGTAATTCTAAAGTTCGCCGACGTCTAATAATTTTTTGAATTTTTAATAACGATCATTTCTAAAAAAAAAAAAAATATTTTAAAAAATTGCACCTTTAGATTTTTTAATTTTCTACATGTGCATTTTTTTGTTTTTTTTTTTTTGCCAAATAAATTTATTTTGTAAATATATCATCAAAAGACATCAGAGTCGAAATTTTGTAATTTTCCTAAAAAAAAAAAGTTTCCCTGTAAAACCTCATTACATAAAAAAAAAAAAATTATTTCCTTAATTGATTTTTGATCAAAATTAAAAAAAAAAAAAAATTTGTTATATTTATAAAAAAAAAAAAATTCTAATCTAAAGTAATTAACTAAAATCTAAAATAAAATAAAAATAGTAAAACATCATTATGTTTATGATCAATAAAAATTCTTGATAAAAAAAAAAAAAATCGATCTATTCATATAAATAAATCGTAGCCTCGAGTCATAGTTCAATGTACTGTACGGTATATCATCTGGCACATGTGGTAACCAAGGAATCGCTCACCGCGACAGAGCAAGTGTGTTCACCTTTTGATATCAACTCGCGCTTATATACTTGACGTCAAGCCAATTAAGGCCGATCCCTACTATTTACGCGTTGCACCCACCACCAGTTGACGTATGCACCGCGTAGTCATGTGTAATTCCCGCCATGCTGATATGACTGCAGTACATACAACAACAATAGCATTGATAGTAATAACAATAATAATACCAGAGTGCAATACAAGCAACCTCACTCCAAAGTGAAGGTAACTTTTGTCTGGTGGGAGCGTGACGTCAAATGGCCCCCACCTTGGCCTCCACCAGTGTCACGATTGACGGCCACGGACATATACTTGAGAATAGAATGGAAGTCAGGGCCAAGGCAATGGCACACTAACCTTGATGTTAAACTCACTCAAGTTTATTCTGCGCAAAGTGGGGATCCATGCGCACACTAAGTAGGGAGGCAAGAGTGGGAGGTAAAGAGGGAGAAGAAGAAGGAGGATCAGGATAAAAAGAGACAGAGTTATTATTTTGCTCGAGGCTACCAGAAGAAGGCCAGTCGTATTAAGTCAAGGCTCTCTCCCCGTTTTTTTTATCCCACTAACCCACTTATCACTTCCTCACTCTCTTCATATATTTTTTATGTTTTTTTATCCATTCACGTTCTCTCCCACTTTAAACCAACGGTATTCAGGTCATCGGCCTTTCTCATGTATTTTTTTTTTTTTTTTTATGATTATTAGTATCAAGATATTTTTTAATGAATTTTTAAATAAATAATTTGCTAATTAAATAAATAAATTTTTTATTTTATTGATAAATTTTTAAAATAAATAAATAAATAATGAGTATGAAAAATGTGATAGAAAATTTAATTTACAGGGCTTTGATTATTTTCAAGGCAAGTCGTGATAGGGGTAAGGGTCGATGGGCAGCTCGGGCGCCCAGGCTTTGTAGGGTTGGTTCACTTCCTCTTGAGAACGATGCCAGTGCTCGTGGTAGATCTCGGGCTTGACCACCCCGTAGCTGACGCGGGCTGGATAAGACGGCGGCGGCGTCAAAAGAGCCTTCAGGGCAACGGCACTTGACAGCAGAAGGGCTGCTAAGCCTACGCCGAGGCCCTTTATTCCCACAAGGCCAATCAGAGTTATTATTATTGGCAAGACTATCAAGGCCTTGAGTTTCAATGCTAGTAATACTGGTAACACCATCCTCTTTAATTTTGTTCTTCCTATAACAGAATAATTCATTTTTTTTTTTTTTAGTAAATTGAGTAAAATTTTTAAACCTAATTTCGATATGACCGTAATCTAAATTTTTCATATTATTAAACTAAAATTTACAATTCAATTTTTCATTTTTTAAAAATTCTACTTCACCTAAGATGAAAAAAAAAATTATTATTTGTTAGCAAAACATAAAAATGATTTTTTAATTTTTTATGAAAATATTACTCGTAGAATTTTTGCAGCAACCAAAATTTGTAAAAAAAAAATTTTCGAGATCTAAATCTGGTATTTTTTCAACTATTTAAATTTGTAGAGATTTGAGTAGATTAAAAAAAAAAATGTAAAATTACCCAATTGTCAAAATTTAGATTTTGGAAAAAAATTCTAAGCCGTAAAAAAAATTTGACATAAGTATGATGAAATTAACATGCTACTAATTTTGGAAAATATATAACACAAGTGATTAGACTATAAATAATTATAGAAAATAATGAATATTGATATATGTGACATATAACAAAGCCTACTTTCTTCAGTTAACACCCGACACTCTCATTGCTGACCCTATCCTCATTTCATTATTCCTCTCTGTACCAGTACATTATTTTATATTTTACCGTTTCCTTTGTCCCACAAACCGTGAATTTTCTACAATAAGTACTTTGTCCAGCATTGACTGTATCAATATACATCATAAATTTAAAAAAAAAATCTCCGCCCTTTTGACAAAAGAACCGGTGCCCAAACCCAAACCTGTAAAACCTTTCAATATCACAAAATCCCACATCGAGCTGCAAGTTTCCACGAAGTTTTTTATTCAAAAAGTAAGAAGCGTAAATTTAATATAAATCTTAAATTTATGACGTGTATAATATTTTTTACGACTGTGGAATTTCGAGGCGGTGATATTTCAAAACCAGGTGGACGATTCAGATTTGGATACGGAAACGATCGACCTACTAGTCGGCCAATCTCGGTATCATGTCAATGTCCCACTTAAATGTCATTGGTCGAAGACGAGAGATCTTGGATACTATATAAGAGTGTACCACCTCCAGAGGTAGCTATCATTCGATGGTTAAACTCTGCAGGAGATCAACATCGTGAACTTATGATTTTTTATTACACCCAAATTTATTAATATCGAGTTATTAATTACTACTAATACTTTAGAATTAGATTTTTTTATTTCTTTACATTCTATTGATTTTTTATCTATGCCAAAATTTTATTAGAATCCCACAATTATTATTTTTAGATAATTACCTCTTGCATAATTATTTTTCAAAAATTAATTAATTAGATCATGCAATTATTTTTCAAAAATTAATTAATTAGATCATGCAATTATTTTCATATTTATTCATAGAAATTTATAATTATTAGAAATAATTCAAATTTTTGGTTATTTCAAATTTTATATAATTCCCAAATTTTTTTATAATTTTTTTTAGTCCCAAAATAAGTATTGTCAATATGACCTCAAAAAATTAGAAATTTGCAGCTAAATGTACACATGCATTTTGTAGATTTATTTTTATTCTAAAAATTACATTCAAAAAATTTTTAGAGCTAATTTCGATTCAAAAATTTTTTTCAGTAATTTTGAGTCGCTCTTATTGCCTATTGTGTTGATATTTTCTGTACAATTTTTAAAAATATCACTTATTATACCCTTGTAATTTTTATTTATGAAAAATTTATCACGGCCCATTTTACCCCTTTTCTATTACACGACCCCCCTCACCCTTCTCAAACTAAAATTAACTGCAACGAGAATTCAAATTTTAAATTCCAGATCGGAGTAGATGCGAATTCGAATAAAATCTACATCACTTCAAAATTCCCGCCGAATTTACTTCCGATTTTTCCAAATATGCAAATAATTTTTAATCAAATGAATAATTCGCAATTAATTTGGTAAAAAAAATTTCAGTGTCCATTGTTTATTTAGTAACTTTTTTTTTCAAAATATCTTAAAATCTCAAAAAAACAATGTCACCCCATAATTCTATATTACCATATATATAAGTATAAGTATTTATCAGTCACATGTCATAAAGTTTCTACAGCAATACAAGACTTGAATACCAATAAAATTAATGACTAAATTTATAATCTGGAAATTACCAATTTTCGGGACAAAAATGACTCGTAAGATCAATTAAAAATAATTATAATTTTCCAATCATTAGATAAATAATTTATCAACAATCTCATAAAATATCATACGAACTAACCTTCAGATGCGCCAGTAGTCAGCCCGCGCAATTCAAAATCAAAACTTTTTTTCCCCAAAGCGCGAGCGAATAAATCCGCCGCGGAACCGTCACTCGGGAACGTCAATTTAATTTTCCTCGTGGCCAAAAAATCGTCAACCCTCGCGACGAGCGGGTCGTCAGTGCGCTTCGACCGGTCATTAACAACATCACTGTCATCTAATTTTTCAAGCGTAACAATGTCTCCAAAAATTTTAATACTGTGCAATTTTTTGAGCTCCTCCATTTTGCGAACCATCTTGGTCTCGATCGCCTCGATGTCCTCGGAGTCACCCCTCGCGATCGCAACCGCGCAAAGCAAAATAATAAATTTTTTTTTCATTTTATTTGAAGATATATATGAGCAAATGCAAAATAAAGCGGCGACTCTTGAGATTGACGTACTTTTTTCGACTGTTTTAGCCCGTAGACATTTTTTCTTTTATATCAGCAGCGTATTTGTTTGGAGGGGCTATAACTCAATGTCTGTGAACCATTTGGCAAAGAAAACGCAATGTTCTTGTCAAGAATTTAAATTTTTTCATTCTTCATATATACATATATATATATCATTTCAATTCATATACACTATGTCTACAGTCTACTGTCTACTTACACCTCTATGAGTCGTGTGTGATGCATTACAATGCACAAAGCAAATTTAAAACGTGATAGGTCTCTTTTGTTGCTGACCGACTAAATATATTTCGTTCAATCGCTCACTAGTTTAATCCACTTTTAATTGTCACCATTCAAAGCTTATTTTCCTTTTTATTGGATGCTCATATATGTATATATGTAATATTGGCTATGAACGCAGTATATTACTTGAAAATTTACTTATCACTCCTTTGAAAAATTATTCTATTTTTTTCTAATGAGTTCATCTTTTGTGTGTTTTTTTTTTAATGAGACCGTCAACATGCAATAAAAAAAATTCTTTATGTTCGATGTCAAAGGGTCAACAATTTACTTAAATTAGTTTATTTTGTTGTATAAAAATAATAGTATAGAGAAAGGTGGGGAAAATGAGACCACTTTTCAAGAAAAAAAATTTTTTTTGTAAATTTTTACATGCACTCTAGGAGAAGTATGGGGTAAGTTGGTCACTGCAAGTATGACCATTTCGAAATTTTGACCAAAAAAAATTCGTCTTTAATCGAAATTTGAAAATAAAAAAAATTATTTAATTTTAAAAAAGTATCAAAAAAGTTTTTTGACAAAATTTTTGACAAATGACCAACTCCATATTTTTACTGGAGACTGTAGAATAACATTTTCAAAAAAAATAAACTTTTTTTCAAAAATGATATCTGCTTTTCTCCCTTCATATATTTTTCCAAAAATATATACAAGACTGTTAAATTAAAAAAAAAATCATTTTTGATAAAAAATAGATAATATGTATGATATGAGTATATATTTGTATTTGTATATGTATATATATATATATATATATATATATATATATATATATAAATATAAAAGCGGCGACTTTCAGGTGAGGATTAGTTTTCCATGACTGTCGTGGCACACTATGGTATGCAAAACATTGTCCTAAATAATTCGGCTTCAATATATATATATATATATATATATATATATATATATATATATGTATATATATATATGAGCGAGTCTAAGGAATATTTGGGACAAGTGCTATGTTATATTGGGCGTTTATGTTAACAAGGGGGAGAGTCAATTTATGTAAGAGAGAGCTGGAGTTAACATTTTTCTGTTATATTTTTGTAATTATATTTAAAATTAAAATTTTCAAATAATCTGGCCTTTCACTTTTAATTAATAAATAAAAAATAATTAATTTAAATAATTTATTTTACTCAAATAATTTACAGTAAAAAAATGTTTAAGTACAAAAAAATTTCAAATAAATAAATAATAGAGATCTAGCAGTCGTTAATAAATAATAATAATAATTATTAGTAATTATCAATTCCTTGATAATTAAAATAAATATTAATATGCATGAGGAAGAAGTTTTAAAAAAATTGAATTAATCCCTTAAATTTATTCGCTGTCAGCTGGTACGTGAGCTGAGAAAGCGAGTTTCTGTGCATTCTTCTCGTCGTTGAAGCTCCTTTTGTATTGGTATCCATTGTTGGTGGTTGCGACATTTGGAGCCCATTGGTTTGATGAACTGGGAGCGTCGTAGTAGGCAGCTACTGGTGGTGGTTGAGCGTAAGGAGCTTTGCCGAAGATGCTGCCGACACTGGATCCAGATCCGGCTGCGCTGCCGAAAAGTCTTTGGAACAACATGACTCCGGCGAGAAGTAGAGCGACTTTGCCAACAATCAGAGCTTTAAGTACCAAAAGACCCAGTCCTCCAAGTAAAATTGGGATCAATGCGAATACTTTTACTCCAGCGGCTGCGATCAAGGGCAAAATCATTTTCTTTATTTTGGCGCGACCTTTAAACACAAAAAAAAATTTATTATTATTTTTTTTTTATTAGAAATTTATAAAGTCCACATTTATGTAGTCATATATGTAGTTTTGATATTTTTTTAAAAATATATAAATGATCTTTCAGTTAAAAAAAAATTATTTTGTTAAAAAATTCATAATGACCAAAAATTATTATGATTTTCAAATTTATTCGATCAATAAAAAAATATATAAGGGAGACTTGATCTGTGAAAAAAAAATGGGGCAAGTTGATCATACTACATAATTTCAAATTTCCAATGAAAATTTTTTTTTTAATTTTGCGCGAATAAAAATTGAAATTTTTTTTTAATTATTTTGATCTGATTTGATTATTGAGATAAAATGGGCCACAATTATAAAAAAAATTTAATTGGCTCTACAGTCTTATAAATTTTCTCTTTTTCTTTCGATCAATTTTTTTTTTTGCTATCAAAAAAATCCAACCCCCAAATTAAAAAGAAAAAAATTTTAAAAATTACAAATTCATAATATTAAAACAAATTTAAGCAAATATATAAATATACTTTCTCTAAAATATATAAAAGACGAGTGAAAGTAGGATTTATAAGTCTTAAATCACATGGCACAGAAATGATCACGCAAGAATTACATGAGTCAACTTGATAGCTTATTAAAAATATAATAAGTAAAAGTAATCTGATGACTGCCAAATTTACAAATCAGTCAACCAGATTAGATATCAAAAAATAATTACCTTCATTGAGGGAGCGTGAGATTGACTCTTCTGGAACATTGATCTTGAGACTGTGGCTCTTGAGGAAGGATACAGCTGAGTCATAGACCATGGCCACGAGTTTCAACGCTCTGTCGGACGTCTCTCTTGGCAGGGAGTTAATTAAATCCGTTTCTGTCTCAAGAGCTTTGCCCGTTCGTTCAACTGTAAAGAAACATATTTTTATATAAACCCGTCAAAATTTGTCAACTTTTTGATGGCCCGACCCCTGAAGGTATCGGAGATCGCTTTCGATAAAAAAAAAAATTTACTTACGTGGAGTGTCGCGATTGAAAGTGACTCCAGGGATGAGTTCAAAAGAACCAGATCTGGCGGCTCTGGCAATCGCACTGTTCGCTTTTATGACAAAACAACTCAAAATATTGTCATCTAATCCAAGACAATCCAAGCTGCCGTTGTGGTCAGCGTTGGGGGCTGGTACGGCGACGGCCGAGGCCACGAGGAGACCGAAGATCACGAATTTATTCATTTTAATAAATACTAGATATCACCACACGATAAATCTCCGGTTTAGAGATGAGAGATCACTGACCAAACTGTGTCCGGAAAATTTTCGGAGCTGAGTGTGTCTTGGCCCTGCCGGCTTCGGATTTTATAGTTGACTCGATCCGGGCGTCTCCCACCTTTTTGACTCGCGAGTCCCTAGCCCCCTAGTGTATGCTATATAGTCAATGTCTCATCTGAACACTACACGTGGACATACCAATACGACAATATAACTAACCAATACACTGACGTTCCAACACACCATTAACAGGACATCTAACATCCACGGATGAGGTACGCAGCCAACTTACGACCAGCCGCCGTAACTTTCGACGTTAATTTTTTAAACAAACCCAAACCTAAACTACTAATACTAATACGGATGCTGATATCACGTTGCTCTTATTGGACACCAAACCGCCTACTTATGCTCTGATGACTTTCGTCTTATGATTGGGATCACTCATTATTTTTTATTTGGGTCATAGGTAGACATGAAATTCGGAATTTTCAGTTTCAACTACTGTTTAAATTTTATTAAAAAATTTTAATTATAATTACAATTAATTGTCTATAATTATCAAAATTTTGAAATTTGACATTCATGACTTTGGATTTAAATTGTGGGCAAACTATAGAACTTAGAGACAAAGTCAATAGAAACTTTTTTGTAGAAAATTTTATTCCTGACAAAATTGTATATAGATATATTTGTCATATCTTTGATAATTTAGTCAGAATTTTGATTTTAAAGACACTATTATTAATGAAGTAATTTTTTTTTATCAAATTTGAAACTGAGTACTGTAAATCAAGATTGTGAGTTATTTATCAAAGATATGACAAAAATGTATTGAACCAAATTTGTAGAGAATTAAATTTGCTACAAAAAAGTATTCTTGAAGTTTTTTCGTTGACCCACTAATTTGTAAGTTATTTGGATTCAAAGTTTTGAAAAAATAATTTTTGAACTTCCAGTCATTTTTGAACTAAATAATAATTTTTTTCATTCATATAAAAATTTTATAAAGCATAAAATATTAGAAAGGAGTATTTACTTTCAAATAAACTATTGAAAAAAATTTTTTAAAAATATAAATTACTTATTAATAAATATTTGAGTATTTCATGCTTATCAACGTCGGACAATATTTGTTTAAAAAAATTAAAATACACATTGGTATCTATATTGTTAGTAAACATTGTTATTAAGAATGGATCGACACAAAAAGCATTAACTACTTTGCAAGACATACATACTATACTTATTACTATTCATCAGTATGTTCTTTATATTACCGAGTATGAATTTACTTGAATACTCTCAATAACAAAAGTTCAAAGCAAATGAATTTCTACTTATCGAGTACTCGCTCATAATACTGCCACTAAAAAAAATTATTTATGAAAAATTAATCGATGGTTAAATAAATAATTTTTTTGAATTAATTATTGAACTGTAATTTTTAATTTTTAATTGAAGCAGAAAATTTTTAACACCCTGTAAAACAATAAAAATTCCTGCGAGGTGTTCTCCTTGACCCAGAGACAGGAGTTTATAATAACCGACCGGTAGAGGAAGTCAACATGTGTTTCTATACAAATTGCGGTCAAGCAGCTCGATTATATAACTTTGTAACTCAAGATATCTAAGAGCACGTTCTATTTCTATATGTCCTTTTCTTTTGTCTTCATACGCATTCTGTTAATTTTTTTAATTTTTTTCGTCCTCGCATTGGAAAAAAATTATTTTATTAAAATGAAGCGAAAGGAGAGGGGGTAAATAGAAACCATAGAAAAAAATATCGAGTTTTTAGGCATAAAATAAGAATTTGGGGTCAGTATGACCCAGGCGTAAAAAGATTTTTACTGCTGGGTAAAATGGACCGCCTTAAAAAAATTACGAAGTATAATTTTTGATAAATTCATTGCCCATATTGCCCCATGTATAGTTTCTAAAAAAATTTTGACACCCACCCCTACCCCTTTCACTTTTTTTTTTTAAATAAAATAATGGGGTAAGTTGACCACTGGGTCAAAATGGCCAATCTAAAATTTTTGACCCTAGGACCAACTTACCTCAATTTTTAGTAAAGGCCAGTAAAAATAGTGAGTCATTTTACCCCAATTTTCTCTAATTGTTAAATTCGGCAGTCAAAAAATTAATTTAAATTTCGCGCCGCAAAAAAATCCAATGTCCTAAAATAAAAAAATGATAAATTAAATAATTTAAAATATAAATAAATTATTTAGGTCAAATGATAAATTTAATAAGTTATGTGCAGATAAATCCATTGTATTCCATCATTGGATCTTAAATATTTAACAGACACTCACACCTAATATCATATATATTTAGTAGTTATTATCTTTAACGGTATCCACGTGCCTCTGAATAAGTATAGATTAATATTCAAGCGAAAATATATATATACATATCCATATATATATACATTGGTTAGTTATTTTTATTCCGGGTCACAATAAAATAATCTTAGTCTAACCTGCGTCATCATTTTCATCTCCCACTTAATCACTCTACTGGAATGCGTTTTCATATTATCAAGTGAGTAATCGATCGTTCGCGGTGTAGCTTTCAATGCTAGTGGTTTCCATATAATCATCTTACATTATGTGGAATTCTTAAAATGGAAAGTGACCCGAAAGTGTTTGGATTTTTTTTTTACTTACAATCAGTTAGCACGAGCAAGTGATATGAGCTTTTAAAAGAGAAAAGGACAAGGCGATAATTTATTGTGCAAAACAATTATTTTAAAAATTGTTATTTTTTTTTTTTTTAAGGTATGTAGCACGCGTTAAACAGAGAAATTTTTGTCATGTCAATACACACAACCCACGCGCACACATGACAGACCATGTCTATTATAATTTTTATCACAAGTCTTTTGTGTGCAAATAATTTTTGAATTGTTCCTGCGCTTTTTTTTGACATCCATTTTTTTCAATGCTCATATATATATATATATATGAAAAAATGTCAGACCTAATTGAGGACACTACAAAAAAGTCTCACATTTTTTTTGTAATTTTGAATACACTAGAATTTTTTTTTTTGAAAAAAAGTTGAGTGAGGGTCAAAAAATAAAAATTTTTAAAAAATAATTTTTTATTATGAAATTATTTAAAATCATAAAATTCTTTTACCAAAAAATTTTAATTATATGTAAATGTATATATATATATATATATATAAGGAATATTATCTCAAAAATGTCTACGACATAACTGCTATTTGGCCTATTTAAGTTGGTCTTCAAACAAATCAAACGAAAAATAATTTAAGTTTTATTTCCTCACTCTTTTGTCTTGAAAAAAAATATATATATATATATATCTATATATATATAAATTTTTTATGAGTGATAAAATTTAATCTTCATCTCGTATCAGTGATTGATACGTCGGGAAAGTTTTATTCAAATTAAAACCCCAGCTAGAGGTCCATAGTTCTGTATCCAGATTCTATCGCATTTTCTGATCGCTTGCTGACATTATTTTGTATACCTCATATATACTCTTGTATGTTTTGTATTGCATTCTAAGACCTAAACTTATTTTTTTTCTCCATTTCATTGTTCCCTCAAACACTTCGATCCGAATCCTCGTATAGATCTCCATACATCTATAGATCAAAGCCAACAGATTAAAAATTCAAAAGTTCAAAATTTTGATAAAAAAAAAAAAGTTTTATTTTTTATTTAAATTTATAAAATATAAGTGACATATTTTTGGTCTATTGGTGATTGAATAAGATAAATAAAAATTAATAATTGATTTATCAGTTGAGTGGACGTCTGTCCTGATAATAATCATATGAGTCGCTCAAGTCAGACTGATTTTCGTGCTCTAAATAATCTTGTCGGTTATATTTAGCATATGCGCTTGGTCCAGCGCTAAATCCCAAAACCATCGGAAGTAATCCTCCTTGCGCAAGTCTTCTCAGTCCCGTAATAGCGGCCAATATCAAGCTCATTAGACTCAGGACCACAGCTTTTCCACTCAATAGTGCCAGAGCTTTCAAGGCGATCGGCAGTAAAATAGACTTTATCAACAACCATCCTACTATCAGTGGTATTATATATTTGCTGTGCTTCTTCCACTTTTTCTTTTTTTTCTTTTTGCCTACAATAAAAAAATTATTACTGCCATTGTACTTTTACACAACCACGGGAACCGCTAACTCAGAATTCATCAGGCGCGTAGATGCGGATCAAATTTTTTTTCAAATTTAAATCTTAAAATAATTATTTTATTCATTTTTTAATACAAATATATTTTTTACAATACCGTTTTACGATTGATGGTTTAAATTTAATTATTTCAAAATTATTCGTCCGCAAATTTAGAGAATTGATGACCTCGCGTATTTCCGTTACACTTTTACAGTAAACTAAAATAAACGGGCTAAAAAAATTAACAAATATTTTTTTGCTATTTACTGCCAGCCAGAGAAGAAATTTTTCAAAAAATTTTATTTTAGACCCGAAAAAAAAAAAAATAAAAAGTGAAAGATTTTAGAAAATTTTAATTATAAGAATTACATATTTTTTAAAAATAATAAATACCCACATAAATAACGTCCTTGTCTATTATATTTATTTTCCCATGGAAGAACTGAGTCAGCAGATTTTACAAATCCAATATTACTCAAACCAGTGGTCAAATTAATAGTGTCAATAATATCCGGTAAAATAGTCGCCTGCAGTGAATTTTTAAGTCGTAAATTTTCAGCAAGACACCAATTATTGAACAAACACATCAAAAATGCAATCAACACTTTGACCATTTCAAAAAAATAAAAATTACCCGCGGTTTTTTTCAATCACTATTTACTTTAAAGAGATTGCGAATAACTCGAGGATAAAGTTAGCAACCCCTGGTTTATATAGATCCGCGGTGTTTGAACTGAGAAGATGACAATAGAGTAGGAATTGATTAGTTAATCTAGCTTGGTAGTGATGCGTAAAAAGAGGTTACAAATACTATTGTAGTAGTATATTATAAAGACAATTTAAAATGGAAATAATCATAACTGTCAATTGGTATGAAATATTATCATGCATTTTCTCAGTGAGCACCGAGCTTACTAATTTCATCTCAAGCATATCCAGAGCTAATATCTTTTATTGCCTGGGTATATCATGGAACAACGCGTTAATAATATCGACATAGTGCTAAAATATTTTTTTTTTATTAATTTTACAGTCGAGTTAAACCAAATTAAACAAACATTTTTTTTTATGTACAAGAAAAAATTTTTATTTAAATTTTTTAATTTTTATTTGAAATTTTTCTGTTCAAAATTTCGATTTTTTGTTTTTTTATGGTTTTTTTACTTTTTTTCATACGTTGTTATGAAATAATTGGGAAAAAATGAGAAGGGGAGGCAAAATGGGCCACCTAGATTACAAATAAAAATTATATATAGGGGTAAAATAGACATGAGGTGATTTTGGACAAACCAAAATTAGAACAAAATTTATAGAGGGGTCTATTTTACCCCGCAGTTGGAATTACTTGTTGAAACCTAACCCTGGAACTCGAAGGAAGAACAGACAAAAGATTTTATTCAAACTTTTGAATTTTTGTTTGAAATTTTTCTGTTCAAAATTTGGATTTTTTGTAATTATTCATTTTTAAATTTTTCTAATGTATTGTGATGAAATAATTGGGGAAAAATAAGAAAGGGAGGCAAAATGGGCCACCTAGATTACAAATGAAAGTTATATATAGGGGTAAAATAGACATGAGGTGATTTTGGGCAAACCAAAATTAGAACAAAATTTATAGAGGGGTCTATTTTACCCCGTAGTTGGAATTTTTTGTTGAAACCTAACCTAGGAACTAGAAGGGAGAACAGAAAAAAGATTTTATAGATATTTGGAGGTTTCAAAGTATGAAATTATAAGGAATTGAATTATGATTAAAGAGAAAATTATGATTTCAAAAATAATTGTTATTAAAAATGACCAATGTCAATAAACGATCTAAACAAGTTTCAGTTGAGTGAGTAATTTGATAGTAAGCATTAAAAATGCGGCCATAAATACCGTGAAATTAATATATGTAATGAGCTACACTCAATTTAAGAACTGGCACAAGTAATGAAAAATTATCGTTGGAATTAAATTTGAATCAACGAAATTTGTTGAATTATTTTGCAATAAAAATGAATTTCTAATCTAGTTAATAAACACTTGCAAGAGTGTCAATTGTTTTATTGATATTTAAAAAATTAATAATCTTAATAATTTGATAGAAAGTACAACAAAAAATGATAACAAATTTATAAAATATCCGAAATTGTTTTGATATACGTCGAGCGACTTATTTTACACTTGAGAAATTTTATATTTAATTTCAATTCCAGTTATTACAATTTTTTTTTTTTTTTTTTTTTTTTTTCAAATTAAATTTCTTCAATATTTATAAATTATTAACTTATTTCTTTTGAGCAGGAAAAGGAAGAAGGTCGGTCACAAAAAATTTTTATAATCATACAAAATGACCACCGGAAATAAAAAAATTTTAATAATTTATTTGGGTATGACCCAATTTTTTATAGAAACCAAAATTTTTTTTTCAATAATTACATACAGGAAAGATGAAAACCGTTAAAAAAAAACACCTTGTATAGAAAACTACAAAAAAAATAATTTCTCGTAAGAAATTTTGTCTCGCCCAAAATTTTTTTTCCCAATTCATAATTCCAAAAACTCTTCATACGGGCAAGTAAAAATTTTTCCCGCCAAAAATTCAAATTTTTCTGTCAACACATCGATCAACCCTAGAAAAAAAGTTTAATTTACAAAATCAATCCAATAAATTTTTTTCGAAAATTCAACTCTAGTCACGTATCGATCGAGTTCTCTCAATCGATATCGATAATTCTCCTTTAATGTCGTCCCAAATGCCCACCTAGCATGACAAATAAAAAATAACCTCAAGCACCCTCAGTCAGCACCAGAATAATCCGATTGTAAATAACAAATAATTATCCCCACCACTCAATGACTTTTTTTAACATTGTAACTAAAAAGTGGAGACATTGATGCCTCCACTCAGATCGTAGCTTACTTTTTTATTCCGTTTATTGGTGAATCGGGCATAATTCCATCGACATATACATCTATATATATATATATATATATATATATATATATATATATATATATATATAAATATAAATATAATAGTATACCTACTTACGACACGCATATTATGTCGAGCAAATTTTTCCACGGACTGCCAATTTTCTTAGCAACTCAACCGTTACATCTCGTTGGCAATGTTGTTGTTGTTGTTGCGGGTCCTCTATATCCTAACTGGGGATAAAGATCGGATCGGTTAGTTCACAGTTGTACGTTGTCTCGATCGTTCAAGTTACATCGATTTAATTTAAATAAACATCAGCATTATTAATTAAAATTCAAATAACCCGCGGAAAATAAATTTAAGTGTATAAATAAATAAAGTGCGAATGTCATCAATAATAAATGATAATGGTGTCGAAAGAGGATGACAGAAAATGAATGTCATGATTTATTTATGATAAATAAATATATGATTATTTAAAGTTAATTATTTAAAGTGTAAATATGCATAAGTCAATAGTGTATCTAGTCTTAATAGTACTGGCACTTATTTATATAGCAAGTGGATTTAGAGTCGACAATCGAAAAAAAATTGTTAAGAATAATTTAAATAAAATTATGGAAAGAAATAAGACTGTTAATTACAAGCAGAATAAATTGGCTGTAAGACCGGTGTCCAAAGTACCCCTGACTACTAGTGCCCCGAAATCGCTTGTGAAAAATTTAAAGCGCGTTGATGTAAAGCCGAGTAATAAACTGCCGATCACTGACTTGGAGCTGGTGACAATTCAACCCAGGGGTAATTTTTTTATTTAGATTTTTTTTTTTTTTTGGAGGTTTTTAAATTTTGTTTGTTTTTAGGTCGGCCGAAAAAGCCGAAGAAACATAAAATGAACCAGACATTAATGGCACTATTGTTGGCTTACAAATTAAAATTTGCTGCGCTTATTCCCACATTTATTATGGGAGTATTTTTGCTACTTGGCACTACTGGACTTGCTGGATTTTTTTTCGCACTTTTTGCTGCCATACTTGGACTCAAATCTCATTAAAATAAAAATGTTATAGATAGACTTTGTTATTGTGTTTAAATTACATGGAATTTTATTTTTTAATTTTGAGTTATAATCAAAATTTCAAATTTTCAAATTCGCGGTCAAAATTAAAATTTTTAAATATTGATTTTTTTTTTAATTTTAATACAAACAAAAGTGACATAAATTTCTCATATTTCCAATAGGAAATTATCATTTTAGAAAAATTAAAAAATTTGAAATACTGAAATTTTAAAAAAATCAAAAATTAGACAATTTTAAAAAAATATTTTTTAAAACCAAATTTCGTTGAAAAATCGCGCGAATTTAAAAAAAAATTTCCCAGGAAATTAAAAAAAAATTTTCTGTAATTTTCACACAAATATTTTCGTAAATAAAATTATTATAAATAATAAACATAAAATGTAACAAAGGTAGAAATAAAAAATTAAATTATTGTGCTATTGTACAATTTATTTAATGGTCTTACATAAATAGTTAAAATAAATAAATAATGGCTGTAATAACTTTAAGACATGTATAAATAAAGTGAATTAATTTAAAAAAAAATTCATAGATAAAATAAAATAAAAGTAAACTGTACTGATGAGTAACAGGTGCGCAAGTATGCCATCGGTCTCGCTTGACACGTAACAATCATTCATACGTACAACGGCGTATATGCAATAAAACATTCCGCTATAAAATAAAAAAAAAATAAAAATCATATCTAAATCATCTCCATGGATGCGTGTAGATAAAATTATCGTAATGAAGATTTTCCGTATGGGCGAGCGTAAAACCGCGTCACATTTAAATACGCGACCGGGAACTCTGAGCACGCGACAAATTACCGCTTCCGTCTGAAAATGGGTTAGTTTATTTTTCGATAAATTTTACTTAACGAAAAACAAGTAAATAAATAAATAATCACTCTTAATTAAATACAAATATAAATATTAATTAATAAAGATCACGTTTAATTATTTTATTTCAGAATTAATGCTGGTAAGGCTTCTGGCCAGAGTACGCCAAACTTTGGGCGTAATTGCTGTCAGTAGACTCGACGTTTTGTAAATCCAGAGACGAGTGATGGACGTCTTTGATGCTTCGGTCCCATCCGCCGCCGCCACCACCACCACCACTCTGCCATCCTCCATGAGAGTCTCCACCCTGTTTTTGGCTCAGCAGCTTCTTCAATCCGATGATCATCGACAGCACGAGAGCTATTTTACTGATGATCAGAGCTTTTCCCGCCAACATGAACAGGACACCCATCGCAATGGGAACCATAGCTGCCATTTTCATGGCCATTCCAGTCATCATCATTCCCATCATCTTCTTCATCTTGCCTCTACCCTCCTCCATGCTTCTCTTCAGCTCCACAGTATTGGTCTTCGGCAAACTTATCTGAACATTGAACCCGTTCATCAAATTCGCCACACGGTCCAGCAGAATTTCGTTTAGTATTTCCTCTCTCGAGGCACCAGAACGTCCCAAATTATCCAAATCACTTGGATTATTTAGTTTATTTATCGTCGCGTTATCATTAGCAACTCTTACTAGCTCAAGATTTTCCGTTATCGGAATGTTATCAATCCGTCCGAGCCGCTCGAAGAACGCGATGGCTTTTTTCTTAAAACACGGTGACAATCCGCCATTCCTCTGCTGGCAATCTTCGTACACTCGGTACAGTGATCTGTACCCACGTTCGAATGCCATATCGTCAGCAGTTGATCCCAACACGAGGACCAAAAGTACCGAAAATATCACACACTGTAAAAACGGCTTCATGATCTTAAAACGTTTATTTGCCGAAATTTAGCAAATGTAATTTAAATAATGACTCGCGTTTAGTCAATAATCACTGATTCAGATGGGCAAGTTAGTGCCTGGACAGTTCACGAGTTAACTGGCGTCAGGATGAGGTTTTGCTGGTTGCTTTATACTGGTGGTTGCTGGTGGATTCGTAGATCAGGACGATGAAGGAACACGCGGGATGAGCGGGATCCTCTTTCGAGGGGAGAGAGCATTATTCCCACAATAAGACCTGCATGAATGTATACCACTTACCGTATGTATGAAGAGATGGGTGAAAAAGAGAGAAAAGAAGAGAAAGATTGAACATTGTAACTGTGTGCTCTATGGAGACGGGGAACAGGGAGCTGAGAATGAGAAACGAGGAAGCGAATCCTGTTGGCGAATCAACAGCTGGGTCTTGGATTTTTTATCCGTTCAATCACATGAGCATTTATGCTGAGTATGTACTGGTAGGTGTACGTGACCTTTGTGACATAAAGACCTACTAGTGTATCTCACATTGTGGATAGAGAGAGTTTAATAGGAAGATGAACTTAAGGAGGTAAAGGGGAGAGAAGTGGTGGAGGTGGTGAAAGAGAGGGGAAGGGGAGCTGAGAGATGATGACAATGAACAAAAAACGAGAGACCTTCACGACAGGTAGGTAAGCACAAAGTGAAGGTACTTGAATTATTTAAATAGGTGCAACCACCAATTGAAACGTGATTCTAAACGATACATACACTACGGGATCCGCCAATCACATTCGCTAAGAGAGCTTCTGACACCGTGACCTGGGCTATGATCTTTGGGCTACAGAGAATACGAATCTAGACCACTCGTGTGATGATCTGAAGACGATGCTGGGACACAAGGTCTTCGGGGAGAGGGACGGAGGATCGTGGAAAGGAAGAGGCTACTGTTGAGTGTGGGTGAAATTTATTATCTAGTCAGTTTTACTCACTTATTTTTTTTTGTTTTCTTATAAATAATATCGAATTTTAATTAATCTTCAAATTTGAATAACTTGGAAATTATTGGGTTTAGGAAAAAATTTGAAGAATCTTTTTTTGTAGGAAATTTTATTCTGCATAAATTTTTTTCTATACATTTTTATCGTATCTTTGATAGATAACTTGTAATTACAATTTAAAGTACTCAGTACATAATTTGGCGGGAATTTCAGTTCCGCAAATAATTTCGTAGCTTAAATTTGAAATTCTGGCTAAACAATCAAAAATATGACAAATATGTATAAGTATAAGTTTGTAGGCAATTAAATTTTCTACAAAAAATGTCTCTTTGGTTTTTTCGTAAATTCAATAGTTTTGACAAAAATTTGATTTTAAGTCTAAAACAAATTTTAATGTTTTAGAAATATTAATAATTGAATAATTATTTAATTTTTGCAAATTCTATTATTATAAAAATATATATATTTTTATGATTATAATACACATAAAAATAACAAGAATTTATCATAAATGTTAACAACACTGATTTATATTAGTTATCATAATAAAAATGATGACTGGATAGAACTTTTAGTGGCAATTTGTACCAACGGTACTTTGATGACCGTTTTAACACTATCAATTTTTTTCATATCTCCTATGACCAACACATCCTACAGCATTCTTGAGTTTGGAATCCTACTAGATGAGAAAAATAATGAAGACTCTAAACGCATTATAAATAAAAATAAATAAAATTATAAAATTCCCGCCTCAATTTCGAAAAATTAATTCCGACATAATTAGCAATTATCTAATAAATGCAAATGCGATTTAAATATTGCAAGTATCATGTGTAGATTATCGTAATGAGAATAAGGATAGAAATGAGACAGGAATACAAAAGAGTTGAGACCGTGAGATCGCATAGTCAGTACTCTTACCACAGATTGTGCATGTGTGCACACATTCAATTCATCTGTGTAACATTTTATCGAGATTTGTGTGCATCTGTTGATGCATCTTTAATGCGACACTAATGTAACGCTTGTATATATGTGCGGACAAGCTACCCCGGACTCTTCTCACCTACTTTACGATAATCTCATCCTCGATATAATAGAATCAAGATAGTTAAGCCTTTACATTAATATAATCATTAACACAACAATATATATAGATATATATTACATATATTTTATGTGTTATGTGCAGTGTGCCACATGCAGAAGGCGCGAATTATAAAATATCTTTGAACATGTGGTTTTTAGGAATTTCTTACACTTATTTATTTTTTTTTTTTTGTAAAGTCGAGGCGGGGGGAGGGGGGATTGACTCCATAGAAAAATATCAGGAGTAATATTTTTACTAATTATACTTTTGTACAGTAAAATATTAAGTTCAAAATTTTTAAAATTTGAAATTTTTAATGCGAAATTTTGAATGGCCAAAATTGACCCAGGATGTCCGTATTGCCCCTGAGTATAATTTGAAAAAAAATAATTTGAATTATTTTATTTCTCATAATTTGAAATCATGAAAAATATCATAGGGGCCATTTTTTTTCCTTCTTCTACATTTATATAGAATATATATATATTATGTGTAGTGTGCTACATTCAGAAGGCGCGAATAATACGATATCTGTAAAACAATTGTACATACACGTTGTTTTCACACAAATTAAATATAATTTTTCGGAACGTCTTTATTAATATTTTTGTTATTTTTTTTTTTTTTTTATATACTTGAAATAATAACCGTTTCGCTACTTTCGAGACTTTTATCATGCATGAGAATAGTTTTTGCTAATTGTAAGCAATTATTACAGAAATCGAAGGTTGTGCTCGTAATTATCATTATTAAAAAATTTTTTTTCCTTCCATTCATTTTTAAAAATTCTCCATTCCCGCCGTACATTTTTTTCATGACCTAAAATTACATCCAAGTATTCAGTCACAAATCTTAAGTAAACTAAAAAAAGTATCCATCTTTTTACTAAAAGTTTGTACAAAATTTCTTTCTTAATCTAAAAAAAAAAAAAAAAAAAAAAAAAAAAAAAAAAAAAAAAAAAATATGACTATTTACTTTTAATAAAAAAAAAAAATTAGAAAACTAAACATGTAATTTATCGATGATAATTTAATGGACTTTTATTGAATTGTTTTTATGCATCATCATTGATCATTTAGTGATAATGAATAAAGTAATTTATAGAGAAACTGTTAAACCAATGGTACGTAATATACAATAAAAATATACATATATATATTAGAAGATATTCGATCGTCCTGGTGGCATACAAAAGAAATGAAGAAAATATATCCAACGGCGATGGTACTTTTAGACCCCGTTATCCACTTTCAGCTCTTACAGTGTCAATCTTTACCTATATATATTGTAAATCGTGGGAGGATGTTCACATGTAACTGAGTCACTACTCACTGCGTTCAAAAATCAGGAAATTCATTGTAAATATAAAACTTTACAACCCACAATTAATCTCGACATGGTCAGTGCTCTCATTTCAGGCCATAGCTCTCTTTAGAAAAAAAAAAAAAAAAAAAAAAAAAAAAAATGCCATATTCAAGAATGAACATGATACTCATTTTTGGCTATTAATCCTGAATAATGAAAGTTTAATAAAAGCAATTAAAGGATTTGATTAATTTATTCTGACCTAATCTCGTTTGCGCTACTAAGTAGAGTAAAAGTGAGAAAGATGTGATGAGGGAAAGGATACTGCTTATATTGTATAGTACATATATGTGCTCAACAAATTTCGAGGTTGAGATCATTACTATGAGCAACAATGTCGAGCTTAATGTAGATTACTTTGTAATTCAATCTTGATTAATTATTTTAGATCATTGATGCATTCACTTTGTTTTTGGGCATATATTGGGGTTACCTGAATTCGGATATGATAATTTTGCTCGAGGAAAAAATTTTAATTCATTCAGTTATTTATCGGTAAGTCGCCTGTTTAAATAAAATTCATTGAAAAAAATTTCCATAATAGCCCGGGTAGCAAAATTTCAAGCCAAAATTATAATGAAATTTTTTTTTGGGCGAAAAAAGGTCTAGGTAGTGAATACAAGGCTGAAAACTAGCTAGGTCGAAAAATGGCTAATAATAAGTCCTTAAAATAATCGAAAATAGGACGATTCAATTTATCAGCCAATTTTCAGCCTGTTTATGAAGAATAATAAAATTTCGGCATGTTTTCGGCCAATTTTCGATCTCATCCAACAGAATGAGATTTTGTCCAAATTTAGGCCTCTTTAAATAAAGTTCTATAGTTTCCGTCAAGTTTTTCAGAGTTTTGTATACAAAAATAATAAAATTTGATAATTTTTCTGGTTTTTGGAAAAAAATGGAACAAACTGATCATCGCAGACAAGGTTAATTGAAAATTTTCAGTAAATATATTTTAATAAACTAACTTAAAAAAGGCCTTTCACTAATAAAAAAATAACTAGACAATTAAAACAAATTTCCATGGAAACCTATAAATTAACAATTAAATACAATTGGTCATTAATTTTCACCGAGCTATTTACACACCGCTCTCCTCCCATCATTACCATCACCCCACCTAGAAATCATCATCCATACATTAATGGATCGTCCATATCACTGAAAGCTATTCATACACATATTTAATAACAGATCTCGAGATTAGTAATCCACCTAATAATTCATTTAAACGTTTCGTTGATTCACACGGCCAGTCGTTATCTAGAACAAAGAGTACCATTTCAAAATAGTATAACAATTGTTAACAAATTCACCAATAAAAAATAATAACAATTATAATTATAATAATAATCACAAGTAATATATTTATTACACCGAAGAATATAATGCCAACATATAACATAATTATTATATATAAATACAATGTACAAAGGAACAAACATACTAGATACATATTATCACATAAATTTACGTATGTTGTAAATAGAGTAGGTGTGTATCATGTTCATATACAAATGAACGCCGTAAGTGGTCAACGAAGCAGTGATTACGTGTTTAATGCATCCATAAATGCATATTCACGCTCTGTATGGTGTAACAAGAGAAGTTCTCATCTCCAAACTTTGTTGGCAGGAGTTAATTACTCTCTACGTTCTTTATAAAAATGATACGTTCATGGATAACATGCCAGTCAGTTGTGTGTTATCAAATATGATGCTACAAGGCATTAGAGTTTGTGCTTTAGTTATTATCGGATTTACTGCTGTTAGTTATGGGGAACCGGCTTATCGGCGGCATCGTACGCTTGGTTATCAAATAAATAATAATAATAAAAATATTAATACTGATGATGATAATAATAGTAGTTTTGATCCAGTGACAGTTAATTGCACAGGAACTCGTGCTGATTCACCAGAGTGTCGGTTATTTAAGGTCAAACCGAAAAATGATACGATTTCCGATGTTAGTAATGAGAAGAATAGCCCAGTGGAAAATATCGATAAAGAGAAACCCTGGAGTATAACTGATTTATTTTATGATGATGGTGATGACAGTGCTGTAGAAGAAGGTAAGATTTTATTGGTCGATTGGATTGACTGTGACTGGTTTATTAATTTTTTATAATTTAAATTGGTGAGATCGTTAAATTATTTTCGGTGATTTTAGTCGTGGTTTTTTTTATTGAGAGTAATTTTTATTAATTTTTTGTATAATTTGAAAAATTTAATTCGATTTATTTATTATTGTTTTGCTTTTTTTTTTTTTTATTGTGAACTATTATAAGGAATCTTGAAAAATGGAGAAATCACGATAAAACTTCCGGGTGAGCAAATGGCGCCGTGGCTTAGTTGGTTAAAGCGCCTGTCTAGTAAACAGGAGATCGGGGGTTCGAATCCCCCCGGAGCCTAAAATGGAAAAAATTTTTTTTTTTGTCAATCATTGTTACTACTTTTTTTAAAAAAATTGAAATAATTGTTGCCACTTATCTTAAATTTTTTGAAATAATTAATTTAGTAAAGTAAGAAAAAAATTAAAATTCCAGGTCGAGGTAAAAAAAAGAAGAAGGGCAAAGGAGGATACATTTTGATGGCGGCAGCAGCAATGAAAGCAACCATGTTATGGGTAATGGTCCACGCGACTGCAGTTCTCGCTGGTAAAGCCTTCGTTTTAGCTAAGATTGCTCTAGTTCTAGCGGGAGTGATCGCGCTCAAAAAATCACTAGGTAATTTATTTTTAATCTTTAATTTAAAAATTGAATTAAATTTTATTATCTGTTTATATTTTCAGAACACCATGACAAAACTTCCTATGAGATAGTAAAACACCCTCAGCACAGCTACTCTCAGTCCCACAGTTCGAGCATCGATTACGATCATCACGGAGGTTTTGAGGGTCACCGAAGAAGGAGATGATCAAAAATGTCCAAATAATTATCTTTTCATACTCATTGTACCATTAAAAATTATTAATCATTATATATTTATTTTCATATTTATTTATTTATAAAATATTTGTATTTAAAAACAAAATAAATAAAAAATATTTCTAATTTTTATTAAGTAGATTTTTTATGTAAATCTATTTTTTGGCTTTAGCCCCATAACACAACTTCCCGAAATTTTACCATAACATTCCATGGTTTTGCAAATTTTGTCGGCTCAAAACCAAATCTCTACACATTTTTATTACATTTTGCAAATTCTTCAAGCGAGTTAAGAAATGGGTAAAATCATTGGAATATTTTTCAAAAGCTCTGGTTCAAAATTTCAAAAATATTTTAGTTGAGTTCCAATATCTTCAAAATTGCTCAAAAAATTTCAAATAATAGCGGAAATTTTCTGGAAAAAATCTCATTTCTTATGGAGGTTGCAATTTTTGTTTCTTTAATTTTTGGACAGAAAATTTTTTTGAATAATACCAAAAATTGACTAATTCACCATTTAGGATTTATAATTTGAGGCGATTGTGTAAAAGACATTAGAAAAAAATTAAGAATATTTCAATTACTCGTGTTTCAGTTGCATTTCATAAATTTTCGGAATTAGTGGCATCGAATTTTTTCCATAAAACATGTTAATCATTATTTTTTGTACGCCTGCTTTTTTTTTCAAAATCAAAATTATTTCAATAATGTAAGAAAGCCGCTTTCGAGCGCAATATTTCTTACAAAAGAAATCCATTTTCGTCATAATAAATTCGACATGACCTTTACTTCAGACCTAAAGTTTTTTGTCGCCGCGGCTAGAGACATAATCGGCTAGAAACTCAATACATAGAATATGAAAGACATTCACAGCATATGAGACGTAAGAGATGAAAGAAATGCGTCACTAATAAAGAGAAAATGTCTTTGAAAGCTAATTGATTTCTTAGAAAACTAATGACGTCTTTGACTATCACCAGATTCTTTCCACAGCAGGTCAACACTGACTTAAATTAACGACAAGTGTAAATGTAAACAGCTTTATTAATTTATCAAATTATAAATCATGAATGATGATCATAACAAGAAATAATAAATAAATAAATAAATAAATACAAAATTAAAAATAAACGTAACTAATAACTATCGTTGATTGTTGAGATTTATTGAGCTTTGGTGATTGTCTTTCAATTGATCTACGATGACCCGAGGGATCTTGACCATCCGCCATATCCACCATGAGGGTCGGAAGCAGTGGCGTAAATGACCTCGTGACCTCCACCGCTACTTGATACTAATTTTTTAAGTCCAATTATTGCGCTGAGTACCAACGCTATTTTTGCTGTCAAAAGTGCTGTACCTGCGATAAAAGCTATTTTTGCATATGCCAACTGTGCCATTACACCTGAAACAATTTTCAAAAATAATGATTTATTGTCTGTAAATATAAGAGAGGGAAAAGTCCACAAAAAGTAAAAAACTCAAAAAAGTAAAAAAATTTTTGAGTCTGTCATTTTCTGCCTGTTCAAAAATTTGAAAAAAAAAATATAATTTCATTACCTGCCATTGCCATTCCTCCCATGAGTAAAGCACCACCGTATCCACCTTTCTCTTTCTTCTTACCACGTCCTTAAAAAATAGATTAAATTATAAAAATAAATATCATTGATTACACTCATAAATGAAAAATAAAAAATACCTTCAATAACTCCCCCAGGAATAGTGAGCTTGATACTCCTCGAAGCCAGATAATCATGTAACTTTCTTTCGAGTTTTTCGTCCAAACTTACTGTCTTGTTGTTGTCACCCGCGGATCTTTGCTCTTCGTCGGAATCAGGAATAACTGCGGGATCTTTTGCAATAGACACATAATCGTTAACAACATAAACCGTATCATCCTTGACAGCGCGATCCAAAACGTCCAGTGCCCGGCGTTTCAAACAGTCGAAAGTGTTTTTTTCCTTGGTACATTTTTCAAAGAATTTAACGTAATCTCCTCGGCACTCGGCCACCAAAAACGCCAAACAGAGCCCGATTATCAAATTCATTTCGCTCCCAAAACGACCAGCGGAAACAAAAGCAGCTCAATACCTGATACTGAAGATCAAGTATTCGCGTAAACTAAGCATACGACCACTGTAACAGGACTCTTTTATACTCGTATAGATATTAGGGAGACTATTAAACTTCCACCACTACCAGTACCCACCAGCAGTCCATTTAAACAACGGCCTGTTCATTTCCCTGATGTCTAGATTATCCAGAAACGCGATTTGCAGCGTCTGATTCGCACAAGCCCTGCCCATAATCTAGTCTGCTCGTTTTTTCAGCTCTTTCTTATTCCTACTCCCGTCTTTTTTGCTCAGCATGTACACGCGCTGTTTAACGCCCCGGGTATTAAGAAAAAATCCATGTATATAATAATGCTACACTTTTGAATTGCAAAAACAATGTCGTAGTGGTTTACGAACAAGTAGATCCCTCCATCTGACCCGGATGCCAAACGATCCGAAGGCCTTCCTTACAATATACTCCTCTGCCTCTGCCTCATTCGCGCAATCCACAATTCAGCTAATGCTATGTATTCTGTAATTTAAATGCTGGGCTTAGTTTGTTAAACATAATAGCCAACTCGACCGAAACTAAGTGTAGGCCTTCCTATGCTATCATTTTTACTACATTTATATTATTACTGAGGCGGGCAATCACAATATTTATTAAAACGCAATTTCCCCAATTTTTGAGATCTGGAAAAGTCAATCATTCAGAGCATTTTTTTATCTAACCTATTTTTTTCCAGCAATTTTCAACCAACATGCAAATTTCCTGAAAAATGGACAGGGGAACATAATTGTCGTTGATTGGGTAATAATTATTATCCAACTGCATTTCTTTCAAAAAATTCCATGCAACATTCCATTTTTCCAAAATTCAAAAATTATTCTGGTATGAAACCGTTACAAATATTACTAACCTGCGCATGCGTATTAAGTTTAGTGCAGGATTTAGTCGATTGTTTAAATTATGGCATATATATATGTATATATAAGGAAACTGTACTTTTATGTTTATTTTTTTATGTAGAGTTAATTGCTTGAGGTAATGGAATATTTAAGTTTACGGATGTGGTTGATGTTGTTGTTGTTGTTGTAATTCCGAGTAAATGTTTATTGTTAATTGATAATTCAAAGATTATGGGTACAATGAGTATGAGCTCGGTGCAGATAGAGCGGAAGGAGAAGATTTAACGAAAGCAGGATGTGTTATATGTAATCTAGTTTTACTTGAAAGGAATGGGAAATAAGGATAAAGGTGAAGGATATGTAGGCTGAAATCGACAGTGATCTGGCTTATGTAGGATGAATTTTTCTGTGCACAATCTACGGCGTTGGAAGAATTACGGACGAAAGGTAATCTAGAACGTCTTTCACTTTTAGATTAACGGATAAGTAATTTGAGATTGATTAAAATAAATCGCTGGCGCAAATTAGCGGTGCTCGGTTTAGTTGGGAACTGGAAACTAGACCAATTGAATTGAATTATTTTATATTATTTAATTAACGGTCCGTAGGGTTCGATTGTTGTTGTGATAATTGCTATTGCATGGTTTTATTTCCTTTTATAAGACTATCATTTGCGGTAACTAAGATGGGAAGTTTATTTTATTGGATGCTCTTAAATGGGAGCGTTATGCTTTGATGTCTAAACATCAATAAGGAACTTCAATTCAATTTAATCAATTTCTTTAGAAATTATTAATAAAAAAACTCCACAAATTCAATTATATTTTTTTACAGAAAAAAATAACCTGTTAAAAAATTTTTTTCACTAAAAATTTGAATTATAGACAGGGGTCATAGAGTAGAAAAAATAATCTTATTTTTCGCTCCAAAAAAAAATTTCCACTATGGTTAATTTTTAGAAAATTGAGCAAAAAATTTTAAAGGAAAGTTTCGACCCAGGAAAAAATTCTAAAAACAATAAAATGTGTCTATATTAAACACTTTTTTACAGAGTAAAGGAAACCATGACATAAATACAATAAATAATATTAGAGTGCGCGCTTCGAGTACTTTTACTCAATTACTTTATTTCATAAGACTACTCTACAACTTTAATAACTTTCTTGTCTGCGGATTCAAACCCATCGATAATTTTTTGAAGCCTTTTATCGGTATTCAAAAAATGCTAGATTAATTTAATTTGATTTTAAAATTAAATAAAATCTAAATCTTGATAAGCTTTTTCAATTACCGCATCATTCACTCATATGAATTAATTAGTCCACAAGAGATATCGGGAACGAAATAATTATTAGCAACACAGATTCAAGGAAATTTTCACTCCATAGTTAAAGATGGCCCTCATGGTTTCAAACCGTAGCTTTGATATCAAATTACATATTATATTTTTTAATTATTTCCTAAGTAAAGTAAAAATTAATTAAAACTATTCGTACTGTACTATTTGTACTCTTAGCCTCTTTATTTCTCCCACTTTCATCTACCCGACTAATCTAATCTGATACATAAAAAAAACATAACAAATATCAACAGCTGTTTTTAAAAATAAAAATAAAATATTGTCTTTCAATTAAACTATTCCCTTGACCACAGAAAATTTTTTCCGCTTCGAGGAGTGCTGTCATGCCGGGTATCGGCTTCAGGGTCATAAACTTCGACAACTTCTTTTATAACATGATGGTTATATCCGCCGACGTCTTTGACCAAATTTCGGTACGGACGATACGGGTAATGGTGGTCGTTAATGGTATTGTGATCATAACCGTAGTGATGTTGGAACCCATTGAAATTATTGTAATTATAAGGAAATCCAGAAGATGAACCGTGAGAAAGTCCTCCGATGTTTGGTGAGTTTACAAATGCATTCCATCCAAGTAGACCGCTTATAATAAGTGCTATTTTCGTAAGCAACAAGGCTTTCTTTGTCACGACAAGCAAGATTCCAAAGACCAAGGGTATGAGTGATGATAAACTGAATTTCAGACCTAAAAGAAAGGGCAGTACGACACTTCTCATTATCATCCTTCCTGAAAGAAACAAAAATTAGTAATTATTAGTAATAATAATAATATTCATCATAGTAACGGTAGCAGGGCCAGTGGTGGGGGTCAATGAGTTCATTGGCAATGGCCTTGACTTTAACGCCACCTCATGGTAAAATCCCGAAGCTACTAGACCTTGAACTTGGTAAGACATTTTTCGCTCAGTTATCTTATCGACTGAGTTCTTCCTGATCATGGTTCAAAATTTTGCCTCTAGAGGCTCCTAATTTTTTTTTTTTAATTAAACTGATAGTTTTTTTTTTCGCTGAAATTTTTCTAGACTATTCATAGCAGATTCTGCGCATCTCAAAATTTGGAAGGGACAAAATTTAATTAGGATGTTTATTTAATAATTCAAAATTTACCTGGACCAAGTTGTCTATTAGAATACCCAGCGGCCCTTCCATCTAGAGCGAATTCTAGCATCCCATTGCCATTCAATGCCGGTCCGACTCTCATCATCAATCCTGGGTACAAATAACCCAAGTCCCATTTCAAATTTCTCCTCTCCATCATCCTAGCCGCAGCTTTTACCACATTTCCAAAATCCTTCGGGTCATAATCAAGATCCAGTAGATCTCTAGCTTCACCCTCACATCTGTCTAATTGGACATCACCAAAATCCAATTGATCCTCATCATTCATAGATCTTAAGACACTCAAACTGCCCTCATTGAAGCACTCGAATGTCGTGTGGACTTTTTTTTCCAAGCACTGCGAAAACACACGAGAAAAACTACTGTCCATATTGTCATTGTTATTATTATTGTTGTGGTTTGAACTTGAATGGATATTGTCAGAATTATTTTTGTCTTTGGGCTCCAAAATAACTGTTATCACTGTGGGTATGCTAATCCATGAAATAACGAGAACTACGTCACGGAGTTTTATCATTTTGCGACATGAAAACAAAAGTTCAAATAACGGTAGAGTACTAGCGACCCTCGAGCAAGTGCCAGGGGGATATATAGCTTCGTACCGGCAGCAAAATTTCACCCACCAGAGAACAATCGGTTTCACTTGGCAGATCTTTTATCATCGGCGAAAGTAAACTGGGTATATTTGTATACACATATATGTATACTTAATTTAATGAATGTATTGTTCGGCATGCCCCGAAAAATTCTCATCGCGGATACACCGGATGCACCTGACAGACAGATTATTTCCTGTGGCTCATTATTTTTTTGTTGTTAACAAAAGTCTCGATTAGTCTCACTAGATATCATACTAATCAAGTGATTAAATATTTTTTATTCTAAATTGCTCTATTTGTGAAATTGTCCAAATTCATGTAAGAACCCAACAAACTTTTTTCAGAAATTCTCTTGCCGATTTTTGGTAGCGATCGATATTTAAATTTCATACTTTATTTGGGGAGAGGGTGGGGATTGACTTGAAAAATATCTAATTGATTTTTTGATGAAAAAATTTTCTACTATGGAAGTTATTATTTTTAATTTCTGTTGAAAATTCAAAAATTGACATGGAAAATTTTTTTTTCTTTGAAAAATTAAAAAAAATCGTCATATATTTTTTAAATATGAAATCAAAGAATATACACTCAAAAAAAGGACTTCTTGGTACGGAAAATTTTTACTTGACCCAAGAAAATTTTTCCATAATAAATTGAAAAAAAAAAAAAAAAAAAATTCTTGGGGTAGGAAAAAATATGAAGGCAAGAAATTCATCGAAGATTAATATTGTAGTGACGTCATTATCAAAAGCAGAATTGTAGAAATTAGACATATAATTGAAAAAAAAAAGTTTATTCCAAAAAAAAAAAAATTCAAAATTTGGATATTAAAAATATGAAAATAATTGTACTTTGTAATTTACAATTAAAATTAATGAAGGATAATTACAATAAATATGAAGGTATTTTAATAAAAAATATAAATTATATTAAAATTATATTTATTCATAAATAACAAATATATATAAGTTACATATTAAAATGAATCGATTTTATTTTTGAAAAACAAAAATCGTTTATAAATAATTAGTCATTGGGGTGATCTGTCTGTACGGTAATCTGACTAGGAGTCTGCTGTTAACTGACCAGTACACATAAAAAAAAAAAAATTAAAACAACTGATAATTTATAAATAATTATTAAAAAGACTCCAAGCGAAACCGCACATAATTCCGGGCGCATGTCAATCTCGTCCTCAATTAAAATCACTGTCTCTTGTCCAGTCCTCATTCGTCCCGTGAGTCGAGTCAAAATAAAAAAATAGTATCCAGAAGTCGTAGTCTCCAAAAAATCCCTCAATCAATGGCAGCTCAGATTATAAATAAAAAAAATATCGCGTAATCCCAGGTAGTGTCCGTACGAGTGATGTACTGTCTTGAGCGTTATTTAAATAATTATTTAAAACTAAAAAAAGTCTAATTCGTGTCGTCATAATGGTCACTCTCTCTTCTCTCTCTTGTAAAAAAAAAAATGTCTAATTGTTTTGTCATTTAGTACGATAGTAAACTTAGTCAATGGCCGTTAATAATTAGTTTTGATAAATAAATAAATAAATAAATATATTAATTAGTTGGCTTGTAGGCATTGTAAGCCAGTTCTCCAGCGGGTACCGATCTTCCCCATCCGTGATGTTCTTCATGATGACCGGGGTGGGCAACGACTTCGTAACTCTGATGGCTATTTTTCTGTCCCCACAATTTCTGAAGAGCCAAAATTGCAGATATGATCAGAGCGATCTTACCGATCACCAGAGCTTTGAATGCGATCAGTGCCAATGCACCGAGAACGATTGGGATCAAAGCTGCAGCTTTAAGTTTCAGCAGCAGAAGGATCGGCAGCAATGACTTGACGATTTTCTTCTTTTTTCCACGAGCTATAAAAAATAAAATTAATTAATTAATCAATCAATCGATTAATGATCTACTCAATTTATATATATTTATAAATACCTTCATCGAATGACCGGGAAACTTCTTCGGGTAAACTGAGCTCGACAGTGTGAGTTGACAAAAATTTACCAGCTCTCTCAACTAATGCTTCATCAACAGCAGCTTCACGTGCTTCGATTTCTGTTGGTAAACTCGCCTCGATGTCATTCAACGACCTTGCATTATCGGCACGACTGTAATTCATACATTTAATATATTATGTAAGTGCACATATATTATTGCGTAACAAAAATAATTTATTAAATAAAAAAAAATTAAGTAAGTAACGGTCACTGTTCTATAAATCGGTGGTAAAAAAATTGAACAAGTGAAAGTAATAAATGAAATGCGCGCACATGTTAATAATTAAAATTCCACAGTTCACTTTCATGATGATGTATATAATGAGTAACCACTTACCTTCTCTTAGCCTCGTCGGTCTGAACGATTTTAAGCCCATCTACAATACTGATGTCCGCGGCCCGCGCAGCCCGATCGACGATTTTTAGCGCTTTCAATTTTAGGCAAACCGACAAATCTGTTTCCGATGCGCAGGAGGCGTAAACGTCAAATGCGTCTTCCAGCAGCGATTTCGTCCCGGATTCTTGTGCTGCGGGCGCTGCCCAAACGCAACCGATCAATGCGATAACAACCACGTATTTAATCATTTTTGTTATTTATATTTTTTATTACTTATTATTATCACGAGTAAAAACTTCACTTTTTTTTTGTTTGAGTAACGATTTTTTTTTTTTTTTTTTTTTATAAATACTGACTATTATATATTTAAAAAATAAATAATTCGCAGCTTGTTGAACCGACTACGCCGATCGTATCGACACTGACCGAAAGAATCACGATGCTGCCTTTTATCCTCGACGCGAAAGGGGTCCGCGTACGTTTTTGAAATTTTGATGGCCCCCACTTTTGTTGGTCCACTGTACGAGCATTGACTATAAGCACCGTACGATCGTAACTGCCCCTGTCCCATCCACCAAACACACACACACACACACATACACACTTACACACACGCACACATGTGTAAGTCCAGTGTCTTCCTCTTTTCTCTCTTCACCTCTTACCACTTTTCTCTTTACTCTTTACTCCTCACCAATCAACGACAAACGTTCGGAGAAAAAAAAATAAAAAATAAATTTGTTAGAGAATCTCAACTGTCATCGAATCATTTATCTATACGTCATACATATATGTCTACATATATGCTTACAATGACCCGCCCTTTTACTAATACATTCATATATACGTTTCTCTGACGTCAAAGCTCCTCCCATTGTAAAAAAATATTTCATTTTTTATTTTTTTTTATTTTTATTTTTATTTTTTTGAGCTCAAATTAAAAAAAAAATTTAATTATAAGTAATTAATTAGCTACTTAATTAATGAATAAAAAAAAATTTTTTTGGAGTAAAAATTAAAAATTTTTTGAATGAGTGATTAGCTGATAGATATATGATTTTTAGGTAAAAATTGTGAAATTTTACAGTTAGAGATGTACATACTTGGAGAATCCATGAAGACGAGAATTAAGAGAGTAAGAAGAAGAAAGAAAGAAAAAAAAAATACGTGGGCATAAAAATTGTGTCGCCTCATGTGTGCCCGATGGCTATAACACCATCATCAGCCACAGCACCAGCAGCAGCGACAACGAGAACCCGGCGTTCCTATGAATAAATTATTGTTTATCTTTAAATTTTTTAAACGTGAGAATTGGGACTTTAGGAATTAAAATAAGATAATGAATTTTTTAACGTTTTTATTTACATTGACCTCAAAAGTATCATTTAGTAAACTTTTAATCGCTGATTAATATTTATAATTAACACACTCAAGTTCGGGTTTCGTTGGCCCGGAGACTTGTCCTGCGATAAATAAAATAATTTTTCATACAATTAAATTTCCGAAAACAATGTTATCAATTTGTATTTGGAGTTTGAACGAGCAACGGTTTTTACGGAATGCACGGTCGCAAGTTGGGATCGCGCCAGACCCGCGGAGAAGACGCCCGGCCGCGCCTCCCATTGACCCCGAACCGATCTCTGTTGTCTAGAGTGAGACAGAGGATCTTAACTATTTTGTTAGCGATCTACTAATAAGTGTCACTTATTGTCATCGTCCTGTTTGTTAGACAAAATTTAATTTTTATAATATATATATATATGTATTGTAATATATACTCCAATATGATGGCGGAGATAAGAGTCAAACTTTCTCCGGTTGGGTCCAATCATCCGGGACCTGTCTCTGTCAACCAGATATACAATAAAGTAAAGTAAGAGCGATCAAGTTGGATTTTAAATTGATGCCTTACTCTCGAGACTGCGAGGCGTGCTTAATATTATTATCATTATTATTATATATTCTAATAAATTTATTCAATAAATTATTTTTTATTTTTTCGGCTATTTGATTAATCAATAAAAAAGTTTTACAGTTATTTAATATTGGGTTTGCTTTTAATTAACACCTGACTGATGAATTTTTAAATTCGATTTAGAAAAAAACTAAAAATATTAAATGACAAAAATAGTTTTTAAATTTGAGAATTAAAGAGGACGTGAGAAAAAAATGTTACGACTTTCTCTTAATAAGTGAAGGAGGATCTGAACTCTCCCTTATATTAATATAAGACTGATGCAAAAAATATTTCATTCATATATAATATATATATATATATATATATATATTTATTGATATTTATGTAAATAGTATTTTATGAGTAGTAATTTTTTTTTTATTTTGTCATTGATGTGTTTTGGGCAGGTATAAAATTAAAGGGAAATTCGATGCGAGGACTGGAGTTGTGAATTAAAAAATGATGAAAAAAAATGATGATGAGCATCTTGTGAGCAGGTACAGCGGGTAGTATAATGGAACACTTTCCTCTCCCCGACTGCGGCGAGAGTGAACTCGCTGGTCGTTGGAAGATCGAGGTCAGGTCAAGGCCCCCGTCCAGCCAACCAGACTTCATCTTAACATTTTTTTTTTATATTATATATTTATTACATTTTTTTTTTTTTATAATCGGGTTTATTCAATTTTTTAAATTACTAGTTTAATATTTATTTAACAACAAATTATGTATAATTTCAAAAAAAAAATTTTTAACAAAATTTCCAGCCAAATAATTTGAAGGAAAGCTCATTTTTTTTTTTTCACAAGTAGCTCATATGAATTTTCAAAAAATGGTCCCTATAAAAAAATTTTCAAATAAATTTTCCACAGTAAATTATTTAAAAAAAAAAAATTTCCCGCCTTTTCAAATATTTTTTAAAAAATTTTGTCTGGCTCATTATCCCTGTCCATTCTTCCCCTTTTGACCTTAAAAAAAAAAAATTCACACCCCCTATTTTAATTTAGCTGCCTATTTTTCCCCCTACCCTGTCTCTATCTTAATTTTTTTTTATTGAACCCCAGACATTTAAAAAATATCATTACTCATTTTTACCCAGTCTTTATATATATTTATGCACATATATATTTTTTAATTTTATTAGAGAGTGTTAGAATCTTTGATAGTAATATAAATTCAACTACAACATTCTCTATACATATATATATTTATGTACATATATATAAAGACTGAGTTATAGCAGCAAAGCGATTGACTGTCAAGTTTTGTTGGATGCTGGTGCTGGCCTGTTGTGCGGCCTGGTTTACTTCTTAGTACGTGAGCCCAAGTCACACGCACACTCACACATTCCAATAAACTTGTACTAAGCGTAAAATATATAAAAGGTATAGTATATATAAACCTGCGTAGTTGCGATCATTGCTCATAATTTATTTCGTAAATTTAAATCCATTTATTAATTAATTAATTAATGAGTGTGTCAGATGTCAATTGTCGGCTACTCACCGCACAACAAACCTACGGCTCCGACTACGGACACGAGTGGTGAGTCCATATGTAGGTAAGACTCGGTAACCGGACGTTAATCGACGAGCCGATATCAAGATGGAAAGAGGCAACGCACACAACAAATGCTGCTCCGGTGGCCTGCATCTACATCATATATATATATATAATAAGGCTTTTGATATCCGGGTGAAAAGCAAAGTAAACTTGTACTTTATTTTAAATACCACAACGTAATTTATATCTATTCAGTCAGGCTCTAATTGCGCTCGATTTTTTTTTTACCCAACAAGTTCAATGACAAGAAAAAAAAAAAAATTAAACTTGACCGCATTAGTCAGCTATCGGGCTTTGATTCGGAGTTTGATTTCGCAGGGAAACTGACTTCTGGTAAATAATATTTTTTATAAATTACAGGTGAAAGTACAAATGAGCGAATAAAAAATATATGCTTTTAAAAAATAATATAATTTTTAATAAACAAAATATATATTTAATTAAATAATTTATTACAATTTATTATGATTATTATAATAATTAAATAATTTAATTTATTAGTCTTCTTTTTTCTATAAATACATATTTTTTAATAATAAATACTGCGAGTGATAAATTATTATTTTAATGAATTTAAATAATGTGTAATTTAATATGTTGATTGTAATTGATATGATGTGCTGGGAATATTGTCGATGACAATGAGAGAAATGAAACAGAGTAAAAAAAAAAAAAAGTCTAAATGAAATTGTAAGAAAATAAAAATAAAAAAAAAAAAATCACAGTGCGTGGGCGGATTTTTTTTGGTTAAAAAAACCCGCCGTTTTTTAGTAGAAAAAGTAACAGGATTGTGTCTAATGGGAGTTGATGCTGCTCATGGATGAGTTTTAGTGTCGGTTAGTGTGAGTTTTATGATGAGGAACCCGGTTTGTAAGCCGAGTAAGCGAGGTCTTGAGCTGCGGAGGATCTTGCCCATCCGCTTCCACCGTGACCAACTTGGACGACTTCATGGCCGCCCTCGTGGCTAGAAACGAGTTTCTTCAGTCCGATAATTGACGCCAGCACCAGTGCGAGTTTACTGACGATCAACGCCTTACCGGCCAATAGAGCCAAGGCACCGAGGGCGAGAGGGACCAAAGTACCCCCGATCAACAGAGGAATGGCCAAAAGACCTCCCATGCCCTTCTTCTTTTTGCCACGACCTTTAATCAAATAAATATGTCATTAATTCAAATTTATTTTTTTTTATCCAAATTTTGGGGAAACCAAAAATCAAAATTTTGTGTAATTATAATAATAATTAACTAATTAATTAAAAATGTAGACAAAAATTTTGTACAAAAAATTATAATTTAAATTTCATTTCAACAAAAAATTTTTCAAAATTTTGATAAAAAAAAAATTTATGAAAAATGGAGTAAATAATTAGAAAAAAAACATTAGTAAACAAACCTTCTTCGGTGAGACTCCTCGACAATTCTTCAACATTAGGGAGCTTTAGTTTAAGAGTATGACTCTGGAAAAATCTAACAAATTTATCAAAAATCATGGAATTGAGCGCATCCTCTTTGTCTTCAAGTGCACGTGGGAGCGAAGCCTCAATTTCCTGAGGTGTTTTTGGCGCTTCTTCAATTTTATCCCTCGGGCTGTTTTCGTCCCTTACAACCGTGACGCCCTCAGCGATATTGAGCTGCGCACTTCGTGACACGCGGTCCATTGCAGTGATAAGTCTGAGTTTCAAGCAAGAGCTCATCTCGTCTCCCGAGCATTCTTTGTAGATTTGGTAAACGTAGCGCAATTCACCAAGAAGGCCGTTTGCGGCCGACGACCGTCCCGTCTGATCGTCGATCGAGTTGCTCTTGGAGTTGGTGTCCGTTGATCTCGCGGAGGCAGCAACCGCGATCACCAAAATAAAATAACAGTAACGGTGGGCCGTATGTCTCATTTTTATCTGTAAATAATGTAAGTTATTATTTTATTAGTTGGCATAAAAAAAAACTTTCACGTAATGGATTAACTATTTTTAATTCAATACGAAAGTCTATATTTGTTGGTTAAGTATCAACTTTGCCGTTATATTTATACCCGTTGCCAACGATCTCTTCAACTACACATGGATCAACCGGATAAAAATCAACTGACCACGCGTTTATGTCTTTTAAGACTGGGTCAGTAATGGAATAATAATTATAATACCCAATGCCAAGTGGGTTAGAATTAAGATTTTTATTTTAAATTTGAATTTTTTGCGCGGGAAATTTGTGATCTACAGATTAAAGATAAAAAAGTAAATTATTATAAAAAAAAAAAATTTTTCATTTAAATTCAAATTTCAAAATTTTGCGAAAAAAAAAAAATATAAGATCTAAAAAATCTAAAATTAGATCTTTGATCTAAATAGATTACGATAGATCTAGATTATTTTTTTTCAAGTTACAATTAAAATTCTTTGAATTTGTGAAAAATTTCAAATTATAAAAAACAAAATTTCGATATCGGACAATTTAAAAAAATCCTAGATCTAGATCTCCACAAATATGAGTAGATCTCGTGATATAAATGATCTACTAACTGAAGAAAGATCAATTATTTTTCAAAAAAAAAATGAAAATCAAAATTTAAATTAAAAAAAATTTCGGAGCCTTAAAAAATTCCAAATTCAAAAAAATTAGATCACATCTAAATAATCGACTTCCGGTTTGTAATTTCACTCGAACAAACAAATCCAAAATATCGATAAAAATCACTTTTAATTTGCAAAAATAAAAAAATTTGAAATTTGTTAATTAAAAAAAAAATAAAATCCACGTACGTTCAAATGAGTTAATAAACAAAATCCGTAGATTCCGATAAAATAGTCTCGCTTAGACGTTAGAGATGAGAATGACAATGACGATGATAGTGATGATGATGATGTGAGATGCGTTTTCTTCAACGAGCACTCTACGTTGACTGTACGTAACGGAAGCCCTGCCCTAGCTCTATATATCTGGTCAGGTGTACACAGACTTGCCGTACTCGGGGATATTTTCCCCACTTGCCTCCCACTTTATATCATACTGCCCGTCCTCGGTACGCTATTTTCACGGCTTCGAGTTACAGGAGCTATGATAAAATGGGATTGTGTACCAATTTATAATCCATGGGAATGGTATGGGAATAAACAAGAAAAACAAATCTGTGTTGGTAGTTTCGATTATGACGACAGCAAACTAAGCCACCCAGGTGAAACGATCGCTTTTATTTTGTACATAAACAGTTTTAATTATCTTTTTAAACCCAATCGGCTTTTTATTTTTATTATCTAAGTCCTCATTGGTCAGTTGTGGATTTAAACCCATCGCTGTGTACGTGTCCCATCCACACCGACACTCATCAGCAATTAGTATTATTAACACACAATTAACTTGTATGGCTGACGCTGACGATGATACTGATGATGATTATCATTATTATTAAGTGAGACGAGAAAACGGACGTTACTGCCACCAACAAATGTTTAAACTCGGATTTATTATGAAAAACTGCATTTCATTCAGTAGTTTCTTTGACCTGGTACTCATTATTTATCATTATCATTATTGTAATTATTCATATATGACTTTAAACATTATTTTTATTTTTATGGACTAATATTGTACTGCGCTATGGAGATTTTCTGTGACAAATTATGGGGTATTGTCAGATAAGTGTGTTTATGGCGAGAGAAAATTAATGCTGCCAGTAAACTCAAAGCTGGATAATTAATTTTTTATTTTAATTGTTTAAAATAATATATATGGGTTGAAATTTTTTTTTTAATTTATTAGAGAAGAGACTTTAATTTTTTTTTTCTGTTACACTGAAAAATTTTCGGAGTGAACGCAAACTTTCATGTCTTCGGAGTCAAATTTACTCCGGGGAGTTTATTTTAATATTAAAACTCCAAATTTGAGTGAGTGTAGATTTGAATTAAATTCAGGTCAGTCCAAAATTTGCTAAAAAAAAAACTCCGAATTTACTTGGTATGCAGAGTAATTTTTTTTTGACTCCGAATTTTTACAGGGTACAAAAATAAAAAATTTCTAAAATTAATTTTGAAAAAAAAATTTAACAACTGAAATTGAATTCTACTCAAAAATACCAAATGAAAGTTTCATTGGTTGGTTTTAAAATTGTCATAGGTTAAGAATGATATATATTTTTCAACACGTGCGCGCGCATTCTCTTTTGAATTTAAAATAATTCACATATGAAAATTTTTGTACGAATAAATTTGACATTTCCAAAAAAGTTATAATTGAAATGAATTATTTATCAAAAAATTGATGCCCAAATTAATTTCCTGCTGTAAAAAAATAGCAAATGATCTTTTAATGACAGTAATAATAATTACGAGGCTGGCAAATGATGGGTTTTCGAAGAACGAAAAGCTGTCGAATTTGATGAACAGATGGAGGAAAAATATATATATTAAATTCAACCTTGATATAATCTTCTCTTTCATGGTCGCGCTCGCCTAAGAATCAGTAACTGGGTCACACCAAGTGAAAACTTTGAATTGCTATATGTGCTGCAGTATGTACGCGTCAAGATTTATTAAAAGATTAAATAAACGTTACATAGATGTTTATTTTAATTGACTTGGAAATAGCAACAGCATTCAATGGACATATACATATATATCTGCATAAATGATAGTATATTTTAATTTAAAAATTTTTTCGCGAGTTACTGCGAATTATTTTCTCAGCCACTTGTTGCCTGATATTCATTTGGCAATTTGTACATTCTATCTCGGCCGGAACTTACGTGCTTCAGTTGTCTTGCGACTCTTTTTAAACCTGTGATATATATAGGTATGGAATGGAATGGTGTGTAGTATGGTATATGGTATGGTATGGTATGGTATGGTATATGGAATATGGTGTGGTATAGAGTTGATCGCGTTACCGATTTCACGTACGTGCCGTGAAAATGATCTTCGCAGGCGGCGAAAGCGAGGATCCGAGATAAAAGTAGACGCAGCTACTCTACTTCCGGTTCGAAGTCTCGGTCATGGTGATCGTCCTACTGTGAACAGTTTTATCTTATGTTGAGATTCATTTGTTTTTTATTTTTTTTATCACACACTAATTATTTTTTTTAATTATAATGATTTTGGTACTTAATCAGTAGTTTGTAATTAATACTTTTAATTATTATTATTCATTTTTTTATATCTACTGAGCCTCATAAAGATCTCATAGGATCTGAAATAAAAAAAAAAATTTTTTTTACAAAATTTAAAAATTTGTTTAAAACTCGAAATTTTGTTTTTTTTTACACTGATAATTTTGAATTTCGCTGCTGTAATTTGAATATAGATCAGACATCAAAATTTGAAAACTGAAAATTCAACATGTCGATCTAGTGAATTCAAATTTATCTTCCGGTAGTAAAAAAAAAAAAAAAAAAAAAAAAAAAAAAAAAAAAATAAATGAGCCATTAAACTGATTCATAATAAAGTAATTGCATACTATATACCTAGATAAATAAATATAAAAAGTATTGTTCAGTGTAATATAATATAATAGTGTTATTAGGTTTTTAAGACAATGATCTATTACATATTTCTATCGTTAATAATAAATATCTATTAAAATAAATTACCACATTCATTGAGAATAAACAATTAGTAATTATTAGAGTAAATAAAAAAATTAATTAATCATGTATTCACACCCATATACATTTATATGCATAAATAAATAAAATATTGGTTCATCAGTAAATTCTGATGCAAAAAAAATTTTGTTAATTGAAATAAAGAACTCAAATTTATGCTAATTATATTAGTGGAAAATAGTAATGGAAAAAATGTGAATGATAGTTTGCATGAGATCAATTACTCTCTTTTAATTATAATGTATGTACAAGAAAATAGTTCATATTATAAAGATAAATATATACCATCCATTCTCTTTCTCATACTTAAGTATAGACAGATAAATATTTTTTGTTACACTTGCATGATAATTAGGAATTTCTTTAATTATAATTATTAATGAAAAATTTAATTAAAAAAAAAAAAAATATGTAGTCTACACTTTTCAAAATTTTTCAATTTTTCAGTTTTTTTTCCGAACGCATAAGTCAATAAAATGTCAATAATAATTAAATTAATCAGCAGTAATTAATAATATTAATTAAAAATTTTTTTTCATTGAAAAAAATTAATTTAGAATTTTGATGAACAATCAAAAAAATAATTAGAGAAAAAAAGTGAAAAATAAAAATTTAATTGCCATTAGAAAAAAAAACTTAGCCATCGGTTTCTAATCAGCATAAAAAAAATTAGTGATAAAAATTTTCGATGAAATTTAGCTGACCGGTCATCCTTGAGCGACTCGGCATTAAAATTGATAAATGAATATTAAAATAAATTGATAAGTAAGTTGACATATCTATAACACAATAGAATAAGTTATGCTTGGTCATTCAGGCCGATGGACACCACAAATATTTTCCCATTCGATGTCCCGTTTTCTTTTCTTCCAATCCCGATCTCGAGCAAGTACACATAATCACTCGTGTGAATCGAACGATAGTGTTGCTTTTGCCTCATACAAGCCAATTACTTATTAAATGAAACAACTCTCTCGTAGCTGAAACAAATCGACGACAAATATCGCCAAAAATATCCATTTCTCAGGATTATCATATTTAATTGACACTTTATTTAATGACAGACCGGTAGATTAGTTACTGCCCGTTAGATTGCTCAGCAACAAATCAATATTATTACTAATATAAAAATTGTGGTGATGACGATGGGTAATATATGAGCTAAATAATCAAGAGAAAGATATATCGATGGGATTTTAAAAGTATGTCACTTAGCACATTAAAAGAACATGCGGCCTCATAGTGCGTAACAGACATTCATTATATATATACATATACATATCCATATATATATATATATATTTTTATTTTCTCATTCTATTCTACACTTGGTTATTTTATTTCATAAATATATATGTTATTATTAATTTAGTCATTTTATATTTTATTTAAATTAATTACAGAAACTATCAATTTTTTTGAGCCCATTTATTCAAATTTCGCGGCATTATAAAAAATTGTCTTGACAATTTTTTATGAATTCCAGTTTGGCGGTTTTTTTGAGTAGAGAAAAGTAATATATTCAAATCAAACGGTATTTTATAAGTAATTGAATGTACATATGTATATAAATAAATAAATAAAGATATATGTATATAGCGATGAATTTAGCCGAAAAGAAGTTACCAAAAAATTGAAGTAGAACCGCTACGAGGTACTGAAAGCAGGATTGCGTAACGGTAAACGACATTATCATCTTCTCACGAGTGTGATCATTAAACTTGAATTAGTTTTTTTTTTTTTTTATCATTATAAGTATCAATGAAACACAACCCACATTAATAATCATGTTTATTAGTTACATTAATTTATAAATTTATAAATACCTATAAATATATAAATATATATACTGATGTATATGAATAATACTTGTTTAAAAATATATGAAATATATGATATTAAAATAATAATTTTTTAAAATTAAAAATTCATGTCCAAAAATCAAAAAAAATTCTTACCCAGTTTATCAATACCGAAATTTTGAAAATTTATGTCTAGAAAATTAATAAAAAAATAAAAAATTAATAGACAGGAATTGGTGTTAGTCTATCATTTTTTCAAAATATCCACTTGCATTTTCTTTGGAACAATTCACTTATTATTTTTTTTTATTACAAAAAAAAAAAAATTACATTTAAAAAAAAAATTTATATAAATAAAATACGAATAAATATATATATATATATATATATTATAAATAATGAAAAAAATTTTTTTATAAATTATAAAAAAAGAGTATTTCGAGGTACCAGTATTAAATTACAATAAATATGTAAGGAAATAAATTAATTTAATGGGAAAGTATTTTTCGGTGGAGTAAAAAGGGAGAGATCAGTTAAGCTTGTGGAGGAATTTGGCCACTGTAAGCTAATTGCTGTGCGTGTTGCTGTACATCTTGCGGGAGACTTCGCGCCCATCCGTGACCACTGGATCCACCGCCGCCACCACCACCGTAACCACCTCCAAAGTCACCACCACTGAAGCCGCCACCGCCACCACCGTGACCACCATCGTCGTGGCTGACCACGTGGCTGCTGCTGCTGCTGTGGTGCGGGTGCGCGACGACCTCATACGTCACGTGCTTCTGACCGCCGAGTAATTTCTTCAGCCCGATTATCGTCGAAATAACGAGCGCTATCTTACCAACTAGAAGTGCTTTACCAGCAATCAGAGCTATCGTTCCCAATGCCAAGGGCAGCAGTGCCGCGGCTTTGAGTGCCATCGCCATCATCAACGGTCCCATTAATTTCTGCTGCTTCTCTGTAATTAATAATATTCAAATTTATTTAATTATTAGTCTACTAATTAATTCACTATATTTAGTGCGTTAATTTATTTAATACAAGCTCATTAAATTGATTGACCGTTAAATTAATAATTATTTTATTTTTTATTAAATTAATTACTGTAATTATTATTAATAATTTAAATTTATTTTTAAATAAATTAATAAATGGGGTTTTGAATAAAAAAGAGGCGGGAAAAATTTTTACATTTATTTAAAAGACGTAAAAAGAAATAAGGGGCAAAATGGGCCGTACTCCAAAAAAGTTCAAATTTTGTTTTTTTGTAATTCAAGTAGAAGTCATCAGTGATTTAGTTGATAATTAATGACAAAAAAAAATTTTGACAGTAGAGCTTCGGGGTGTGCAATTTTTTGAAAAATTTCGACGACTCAAATTTTCCAAAAATAATAAAAGTAAAATATTTTGGAAGAAAAAATTTATCAAATGTTTAGCGTGAACCATTTTACCCCTTATCATTAGTATAAAAATATATTTAAGTATTCTAGTGATGTATTGAAATAGTAATTTGTAAACTTTCGAATAATGATAGAACAAGTATATAATAGTAGAGTAGAGTAGAGTAGAGAAGTTGGAAGTTAAGTAAAATAAAATAAAGAAGCCGATGTTGGTATGAATTAAAAATGACAAGTGTGCAATTTCTATAATCACGTGGATACGAATGTGGAATAGGTGAGTTGAGGGTCAAGGTAAAGTACCATGACGACAACCGGGAAAAGAAAGTATGTCAAAAATCCCGACTTACACAGCACAGGATCCTGTCTCCTAAACGTTTTATTATACTCTCTTTCTCTTTTTTTTTCTTCATTCCATTTTTTTATTTATTTAATACGCTCACATTGTGAGCTCGCGGATGCACAAGTACAAGTACGAGTGTGAGTACGAAAGAAAGAAGGAAGAGAAAGAATTTAAAAAAGTTACCTCTCACCGTCGAATCATGAATCATGAACTTGAGTTCAATGTGAACATGTTCGTGTGAGACAAGAGTAAACGGAACCAGTTCCTCAGTGGGTCAACGGCATCGTCATAAACTTTATACCACCTCCACCACCAACACCATCAATTACTACTCATGTGTACATATGTAGTATGTTAAGGATGTATGGAAACATATGTGTATAAATGTATGATATTGATATATGGGAGTCCTTAAATCTTCAAGCTATGCAGGTTCATATTTATGTTTATGTTTATATGAAGAGTACCAGAGTTAATAATTTATTTACGGGTCACAGTAATCACTCGGTCATAAAAAATATTTTTTATGGTTATTTTTATTTTTTAGGGACTGGTTTATTAATTTTAGTTACAAGTTATTAAAATGTTTTTTTATGGTGATTTTTATAGAGTCCATATTTTTTTTTAAACAGATTAATTATGAATTTATTTTTTTTAATCATGAAAAAAATTTAATTACTGTACTAATTATTTCGAATTTACTTTTTAAAAAATTTTTCCGCTGTATTTTTAATGAAATTTTAAATAAAAAATAATTTATAAGAATAAACTGAACCCATATTAAATTTTTTGATAAACCGCAACCCCATAGACAACAAATAAAAATAATAAACATCACTTACTCTTTTTACCCCGTCCCTCAACAAGACTTTCACTCAAGTCATCCAGACTTCTTCCAGCGGACTCAACAACCCCCAAAATATCGCTGCCCTTAAGGTCGACCTTGATAGAGTGGGTCTTCAAAAACCTCCCGACTCTGTCGAAGATCAAAGTGTCCACATCCGTCGAGTCGATGGACCTAAAAAAAAACCATACAAAAATAAATAAACAGCCACCAGCCTACCCTCGATTAATTTGACATCAAAAATCTTACCTCGGTGCCCCTTCCTCAGCAGTTGAAGTTTTGACGACCGTAATGCCCTCCGACAACGTGATATCCTCTTTGTCCGTCAGCATTTTGTCAACGAAATTAAAAAACTTTACTTTTATGCAGTCGATCGAGTCCTTTTTGCTGCAGTCTGAGTAAATGGTCGCCATGAGATCGTTGTCACCCGATTTATTGTCGTTGGCAGGCAGCGCAAGGACCGACGTCGCCATCATGGCCCACAGGATCGGCACAAATATTTTATTCATTATATATATATATATAGATATCTATATATATATATTGTTTACTGATGGTAATATCCAAGACACCACTTGGCGAAATGTATATATATATTTAAATAAACAAAACAAAATAAATAAGGAGTCTTGTGTATAAGCTCCTTGTTAAATAAATAAATAACCGAGCGCGGTAATGTGTGACACAGGATAGTGGCGTTGTTGACGTTGTTATGTTGCATCTAAAAGAGGTTTGGTTAGCTTTTATACCAATGCGGACGAGGGGATATTAAATTGTGGTGTGTAGTGGTGTAAGTATGGAAGGAAGGTTCACGGGGACTACTCGTGCAGACTTTACTCTCAAAGATTGCCCCCCACTTGACTGCTGTATCATCATCATCAGCAACAGCAACGGCAGGAACAGTAAAAGAACAAGAAGAGCGCGAGCAAGAGCAAGAAGAAGAATAAAAAACCAACACATGGCTAATTTAATATGCGTTCACTGTTGCTGCTTCAGATTTCTGTATCTTTTGTCTCTCCTCCCCTCCATGTGGAGAGGGAATTAAAATATGTGGAGTGAATAAACGAGAGGAGGTGAGGATTCAATGCCGACCCGGTCATCCCTGGATGCTCTTTCTCCTGAGGTTCACCTTCACCATTCAGAGAATGGGACTGAAAAAAGGTTAATAAGGAGGGAAGGAGAGAAAGAAGATCAAGAGTGGTAGCATCTGGATGATGTTGACCGAGGGATCATGACCAAGAGATCTGTGTGAAAGGATTACGGGCCAGTGGCCCTTTTAGTTTCATTTTAGCTCTTTATTCTTTTAGACCATTCGAGTTGAGCTAAAGAAGGGGGAAGAGAAATAAAGTGGGGTAGAGTTTTTTTTAAATTAAATTTTAATGCACGCGAGACTTGTCCTACGGTCATCATCATTATCGTCATTAAGATTATCATCTTTCACTTTGGTGCTGACATATGTCTTGCGAAGACCTACTTATTGAATGAGAGGACGAGGATTTCTGGAGGGAATAGAAGGGATATTTTATTATTTTATGGGTTCTTATAATTTTTCAAAATTCATTTGCTAACTCATAAGGGTTCGAATTACAGGTCACTAATTTCCTAAATTTTGATTTTTTTTTTAACATATATTCAAATAATGCAATTTTTTTCGTAATCAAATTTGCACATAAATTATAATTTTCCATTTTTTTTAAATTTTTAAAAATATCCCAAAAATAGAAAAATTTTTTCCAATAAAAATTAATTTTTTTTTTTAGTCAAGTGATTTAAATTTTCCCAAATTTTCAAAGTGCATCTTGCCCTCTACCGACTAATCGCAATTTTCAAAAATTTTCTGCCTGGTTAATAATTTGAAAAAAAAATACATTTAATTATTATATTAAAAAAAATTATTTAAGCTCTTATGTCATAAATAAACTGATTTAAATATATATTTATTCAAATATTATTTAAAACCCACTTATTATTTATTTATTTATTTATGAGTGCATTAAATAACTTAAGCGCGAGTTGAAACACTTTTTAAAAAATTAAAATGGAGATTTATGGGTCTCTAATTCGTATACGACAGTCGTAGTCCTCACTAGATTTATTTGTCGGCTTACTATCTAGCGCCTCGCTAAATAAAACATCAATCAGTACAATAGAAAATCAATAAATCCGTAAATCCACAAATAAATAAAACCAATAGCCGAATTGTAACGACAAATGATAAGAAATTCCCGGTAAAAATAAATTTTGTACAGTTATAATTCCATAAACTATAAACCTCTTTAATAGTGAAAATAAAATAAATATATGACAGTAATGATGTTATAACCATGTGTTAGTTATAAAATATATTAATAATATAAGCAAAGGTACTAATTTAGTACTTCTTAGATCACAGCAATTATTTTTTTCAATTTAACATAAAAACATTTAATTTAAAATTAATTTGCAGACCCGTTACTTCAATATCCACGATAAATTGCTGATTTTTATCGCAATTGTTTATTGTTTGCACATCTTTGATTCAATTAAAAAAAATTTATTATTAATTGTTTCAAAGTCTCGGGATATGGATCGTTGGTTGTGTTAATTAATAATCCTATTATTAGTAGTTCTTTTTTTTTTTTTTTGTAAAATACTTTCTGGTGTTATTGGATATGTCTTCGATTTCTGGGTTATGAAGTCGATTTCACATATAGAAGTCATCTGCGATCGATGAATCCAGTTGTAAAGAAAGCGCACAATTTTTAAGTGACCGATTTTTAAATTAATTTTTCAACTAAAAAAATTTTATCATAAATGTCTTTTTTATTTTGAATATATATGTGCTTAGTTATGGTGTGTGGAAAAATGGAGTATGGTCAACCTGGACAGTCGGAGTAATTTCAAATTTTTTTTTATAATAAGACCCGTTTTACCCCAGAATCAAATTTTTCATATTTTCAATAAAATAATTCAGAGAACGGATACTTGAAATAGATATCAATATTTTAGGGTAGCCCGGGAAAATTTGAACCAGTTATGAGTTCAAACAATTTAAAAAATATTAAAAATGTCAAATTTATTTTTTTTATTGCAGCAAATTTTATTTTACATAAAAAAATGCCACCTAAAAAAATAAAGTTTTGAAGGTTGCTAAAAAATTGTCCCTACTTGTAAAATTTGAAAAATCTTTGGCTTTTGATAAAATTTAAAAATTCATGACCTTGGTTAATAGAAAAAGAAAAAGTACGATTAGAGTTTTAATAGTGACCCATCATACCCCATTGTAATAGGAAGAGTAACTCCCTGTAAATAAAGGTCTTAAAAAATAAATGGAGAGTAAAATAACCGGGGCAGTTGGGCAGTTATAACTAGGTCGGGGCCATTTTGCTTCCGATAAATTTCTTCTTCGTCATCATCATCTTCATCAGTTGGTCTTACTTGTACAACTGCACACTCACCATTCAGCATACATTATATACACACATATACATATATACATGTATATAATAATACAAAGCTAACATTCACATTTTATTTGTAGTGACTGAATCCTCGCGACCGAGATCCCGAGACCTCCGACCGTGTGAGCTTGTGAGAAAATCTTCATGTCGCTTTGGGCAAATCTCATATTAGCTTTGCTGGTATTTCTATCATATATACATATATATATATATATATATATATATATATATATATATATATATATATATATATATATGTAATCCAATGCTTGTAATGAGAGCCTTTGACTCGTAAGCCGACATATATATTTACTTCATGTAACACTTATCGCTAAATTCCACATATATACATATATATATAAATATTAACACCAGATTTAATTTTACCTCTTCCTCATTTACGAACAAATTATTTAATCAGCTTAAAAAAATAAATCACAAATTACATTAAATACAGCTCATAATCATAATAAATTACGACTCATACATATATAAATATATATATATATATATATATATATATATATATATATATATTTAAAAAAAAAAAATTATTACATTACGATGTGACGAGATTAATATTATATGTATAATTAATTTTAATTACATATTGTCTGAGATAATAATTACGACAATAAGGAGTAAACTGAGCTAACGTATTAAGATTATGCTAAGAGTTAAGATCATGTAGTTCAGTAGATCTTACATTAACCACAGGAAGATAACGGTTTATTTTTTGTATCATATCACAAATGTTATATATATATATATATATATATATATATATATATATATATATATATATATGTAACACTATTGTTTAGAGATTGTTCTTTAGTTTGGGAATTTTTTTTATTCTCCTCGTGAACATGCCTGGAAGTCGTTGTCAACTACTTTTGTATAACAATACCCATTTTAAGTGGGTGGGGGTAATTTTTTAATGGAACAATACTTGGATATCATTAAAAAAAAAATCATTCTGAAGTTAGCAGGTAATTAATAATTTTCGAATTTTTTTTTTGACAATTTAATCACAAAAAAATAAAAAACTAAAAAAATGCACATGTAGAGAATCAAATAAACTATAGGTGTAATTTTTCAAATTTTTTTTTTTTTTTATAATTTATCTTTTTGAAAAAAATCCAAAAGTTATTAAAACGTCGGCTAACTTCAATATCAAAAAAATTAAAAAAAAATGTGACATATGTGAGACCCCGAACACCCCCCCCCTCCTTCCCAATTTGACATCCTAGTAAAAATACAAGGAAACAAAAAAAATATTATTGTTAATAACTAATTGAAAAATAAATGAAAATAAGACAAAGAGAAACGCTGAGGTATGCGTTGGAGTGTTTACCACAAATAAAATGAAAGTTATCGCTCTTGCTTTCAATCTAACTAGACAGTTTGTGTCTCTCTTTCACCTACTGAATACTAGCTTGTTATCCTTTACGCTCCTTGGGTTCTCGTTTACGTTTCATTTATATTATGCCGATGCCCATTACCCATTGCTACTTACTATACCACTTACCCGACACCCATTGCATTGAAGTGAATCTTTACAGTGATAAGATTGATACCGAGTAATTGGTAGCTGCTGAGATAGTCATCTTATCGCATCTTATCTACATCTAAGTCTGCAGGATAGATATAATAGGTGTAGCTGTACTTAAACACCAAGTAGGTGTAGTCAGTGAGAAAGACAGAGAGTGACAGAGAGTTATTCTGTAAAACGCGAGATCGTTAATTAGTCATAGCAATTGACATCTATTTGCTTTTAAATTTAATTTACGCGCCCTTTTATATTTTTATTCATATCCACTTTTTTTTTAATATTAAAAAAAAAATCAATTAAGAATTTTTTACTCTACTAATTATTAAAGGGGGGGGGGGGTAGATAACAATCATTGGAGATGCTAATTTAAAAATGAGAGACGTTAATTATGAAAAAATGTAAATGTCGAAGAATGTGTGGATCGTTTCTGTAATTTCTAGACAAGCCCATGCATGAACTTGACATTATCGTCAAGTACGGAAGCAACCAGGCGCAGTGCCAAGGCCTTTTACGTCCACTGACGTCGACTTCCAGCGCACAATTTAACAACCAGTGACTTAACATTTAACAACTAAGATATACCGTATATTTAATACACGACAGAAGACAGAGCTCACTTATTTGTATGGTAATGCAAACTTGTTTGTCAATGTGCTGATAAGAGCCGCGACACTGTGTACGTTTGAGGGAAAGTGCACTTTGCGGTATTCAGCTAGACCGGATGATGGTACCATGTGTCTTAGAGAACCAGGTCGAGCATTTGTCGTAGATATTTTACATTTTTTTTTCTTTCTTCAAACTTCCTTTTGAATATCATTTACTTTGTGTCGTAGACACAAGTGGAATTAAAAATTCAAATTTCGAATAGAAATTAACTTTCACAGGTTAAGTATTTAACTGTCCGAGTAATCAATTGATTTGCGATTAGTGATTAGGATATAAATCAGGGAAATATTAGATTGAGAAAAAAAATTTGCAAAAGTGTCAGAGGTCACTTCCTCTCCTTCTGTCATCATTGCAAATATTCAAAATATTTTTTCACTAATTTTGAATGCTATACATATGTATACTTAAAAAAGAGAGGGGGTAAATAAGCCCTCTATAGTTCTCTTCAACTAAAATTACATGACATAAATTCGCGCCAAATTTTTTTTTTTATCAAAATTGAATTTTTACTTACGGCCCATCTTGCCCCGAATTTGGGGAACTTTTAATTTGTAGCTGGGCTCTACTGATACTGAATTTTTATTTAAGAACAAAAAGATGATCATTTTGCCCCACTTCATTCTCTATATATTTATGTATGAAAATGGGGCAGTTCGGTCACTTTAGCCAAATCAGGGAAATTTTTAAATTTTCAAATTTTTGCTCGCGTAAAGAGAAAAAAAATTTTTCATGGGATATAATGGCCATAGAAACTTTGGTGCAGAAAAAAAATATTTTAATTTCACTTCCCATTAATAATTTCGATCAATAAATTTTTCCTACAGAGTAATTATGAAAATACTTGATATATTTATAATAAGTCATATTTATAAAAAATATAAATAATTACAATAAATAAATGATAAATATTTCCAAGTGCATTTTGATGTATGAGGCCACAAAATCAGGTTTTCTGGACACATGCGACGTTCGTAAGCATAACGGTCAGTTGATCGAAATTCTCAAAGCAATAGTATGTATAATACATCCATATATACTTCCACACATATATAACCATAAAAAATAATATTCCAAGAATTACTGGAAAGTGGAAATTTCCTCTCCTATTTAAATAAAATTCTTCACGGGTCAACGACCTCCGGAATATTCACAAAATATTATTTAACTAAAAGTAAATAAATTAAAACTCGTATATTTATAAAAAATTTTTATTTCCATTCAGTAATAAAATTAAATAAATTACAAAAATTCCCAATAAATTCAAAAAATATAAATATCCTATTTTTAGCTTAATTGACATTATTTTTTGTACTATCAATTAATGGCTACAGAAAAAATTGTGGCTAATAAATATTTAAATTATTATTTTTAAATACATAAAAAAAAAAATAAATTTGTGTATTTTTAATTATTAAATTTAATTTGCTATTGTTTTTTTTTTTTTTTTTATCAGAATTAATTTACGTATAAAATGATTATACATAATTATTATTTACACATGAAGCCACATTGAAATGTAAAATTGTCAATAATGGCGACAGCTTAAAAACGACCAACGATAAATATTAAAAAATAAATACTTTAATCTCCATTTTGGTTATTTAATTAAGTGGCAATTAAAAATAAACCGCTAATTAAATGACCTTGAGGATCCGTGATGGCAATGACAGTGGCAGTGACAGTAACAGTGACAGTGACAGTGACAGTGACGGTGACAGTAGAATATAATGATGAATTAATTTAATTGTCGTCTCTTTTAAATAAAGATAGTGAACGTTATTTGGCAGTTAGGTCATTAAATTTTAAAAAAATAATCAATGGTAGCCAGAGAAGGGTTGGTTTTGTCCAGCGTAAGATCCATGTCCATCATCCCATCCACCAGATGACCATCCTCCAGTTGCAACGGGTGGTGACCATCCGCCGACACTTCCTGAGTTCCAGCCGGCATTGTAAGCCGTCGTATCAGCGCCCTTTGACCAGAGTGACTTCAGACCAATGAACGCCGAGATTGCGAGGGAGATCAAAGATGCAAAGATCGCCTTCTTGGCTAATAATGCGACTCCGAAGTACGCCAACACTGCGAGGGCGCCAATTTTGACTTTCGCGGCGATCAAAAGTGGGAGGATTGACTTGAGGAGTTTTTTCTTTCCACGGCCTGCAAAAAATTTTTATAGTCAATCATTTTTTTTAAATCACCTTCAAATTATCACTCAAAAAAAAATTGAAGGCCATTTTTTGTATCTTCAATTTTAAAAAATTAATCATTAATTATAAATTACCTTCAACAACTTCATCAACGGCTTGTCTAACTTCTTGGGGAACAGAGTCAACCATAGCACGGGCAGTCTGTCCGATTTTTTCAACAACTGGAGCGAAATTGATCTACAAAATATCAAACAATTAAATATGTACCGATCTAAAATAATTTTTTTTTTTTAATTATATTTTTTAAAAATTACCCTAAGGCTGCGTCCGGTCATAAAATCGCTCGCCTCGTCACTGACGAAATTTTCTAAGGCACTTTGACGCCCGGCGACGTCATTAGCGGCGTCAATTTCCTGATCATAAATAACGTCCTTTGAACCCCGCGAATTCCGAGCGGCGCTTTTAACCAGACTAACACCACTGAATAATTCAATGCTGTCTTTCGTGAAGAACTCTTTGGCCTTTCTGTAGAGGCTCTTTTGCACGCAGGATATGCTGTCTTGTTCAAAACACTTGTTAATATCCTGACCGCTTATTAACACAACAGCCATCGAGAAGCACACGATTTTTAAATACGTATTCATTGTCACGTTTTTTTTTTTAATTTGTTTAAAAACTTTATATTAATAAATAAACTTTGTATATATATATGGATATATATGACAGTTGTATTAGACGAGGACTTAATACCGACTCTCACGTGGTTAAAATTTGGTGTGGTCCATCCGACAGGCTCTTTAGCTTATATTTGGCGTTGTCCCCTCTTAGTGGCCCAAGACGCCCAGCAAATCCCCTCCCAATATATATTTGACGTTGATTTTTTATCCTTCTATTAGTGTGTGTACCACGTGTGGCCATCTGGCTGGTGGGCATGCCGATGTCGTCGTACTCGTAATCGTTAAAGACGGTTTATTTTAACGCTAAGACCCAGTACCGAGCAATACAATCGGTGCCGGGCATAGCGGACAGACGTGTTTTAACCTCTCGACCAAAAGTATTCACCAATGAGGTGAACCACAGAGCTGGTGGGACGAAGCTTCACGATGACCCAGCCCGTCAACGACAAATAGAAAACCGCACCTTTGAATTTTTTTTTTCTTTTTTTTTTTTATTATTGTTATTATTGTGCGTCTTTGTCATGTGGACACACTAGAGTACTTGTACCCATATCCTCTTTTATGTTTATTTTATGTTATATGTCCATTACACGAGACCTAGATCTAATGGATATTTTTAGTTTAGAGAAAATTTTTTAAATTAGGTTTAGGAATTTTTTACAGTTCGGGCGATATGGGAATTATTTGAATATATGTGGAATTCAATAGGATGAATAAAAAAATTCGGAATTTGTTTTTTTTTTTTCAGAAAATTAATTTAGACATTTTTTGAAAATAGCATTTATTCAAGTAAAATTTTAATTTTTGAAAAAATGCAGAAAATTTTGACTGGGTTATATATTTTTTTTTTAAATTTATAGTATTTTTAAAAACTAAAATACTGTTGAGTAAAAAAAAGACAAAATGGCACAGCCTAAATAGAGTAAAAAAAATATTTATTTTTTTTTAATATTTTTAACGGAGTTTATAAGGTGAAGTGATTTACGTGTAAATTTAATACGTGATTCGCAAGACAATTGAGAGTAAAAGTGCCGAAACGAATTTACAAAAAAAAGTATAAAACATTTCTACAAATTCACAGCGCCTAGAATTTACCGAAATTCAGTCATCCAACTTTATTTTTCATTGAAAAGTGAAAAATCATACATGGGATTGAAAATTCATGAAAAAAATCTTCAAATTAAATTTAGAAATTTTTTTTCCATGTATCCAATTATTAAAAAAAGAAATTGTTTTTTTTTCTATTCGTAGTTCACCTGACCTTTTATTTGATAAATTTTACAGTTAACGCGATAGACAATCTTAAATATATATCGACGACATAAAAAGAAAATTAACGTCAATAACAATCTTTCTTATCCACAAAACTCATCTCGATTAGAAACTTCCTAACCCGTTTACTTTTATCTCTTCCACCTATTTTTTTTACTTTTTATTACTCATATATATATATATATATATATATATATATATATATATATATATATATATATATATTTTTCTATATACAATGCATTATTTTCTATTTACCGCAAACCATAGAACATTAATAACAATAGTGCTGCTGGTTCTTTCGGGACCTAATTGTCAGTCAAAAGAGCCGAAAAAAAAATGTTGTGAATAAAAAGCACAAACGTGCGTCATAAAGAGTGAAAGTCACTAATGGAGTGACTATTCCAAGCACGAGTGTTAACATGTCGCCAAACACTGAACATGCATGGAACAAAAATAAGTATTATTTTATTGCATTACCAAAAAGTAACTCGATTCATTCATTACCATTCATTACATTATAATTTACTTTCTATATCTTTTATTGCATGTCATTATAATTGTTATCCACTAGAAAAAGTCTTTTCTGAGCTAAATATATGAAAAATTGAGTTTTTGATTGATGACTGTATTTTTGTGAGCTACATTTTTTTTCAAACTTTTTCAATGATGAAATTTTACATAAGAACTTTTCATAGTCTTGTTTTTGACTAAAAGGACATAAAAATGTGAAAAATGGTTGGCTGAGCATTTTTTGGAAAAATTTTATGAAGTGAAGAAATTATGAAATGAAAATTAGAAGCATGGAGTTGAAAAGTTGGCTGAAAAAATTCAGAATCGGGTGTTTGTATGAAAAAGACCAAATTTCGATGGCCGAATTTTTTTGGGAGCGAAATTTGTTTTAAAATGTGTTCAATACTGAAATTTTTAATTTTCATGTAATGAGGAATTTTTTAAATGAAAACCTGAGAAAAAGTGAAAAAAAGCTGGCGGAAAACGCTTTTCAAGTATTTTCTGACAGGAAAGAAATCATAAAATGAAAATTATGGACCCAGAGTCAAAAATTGTCAAAAAAAATTCATGTTCGATTTTTTTTGCAGAAAAATGGAAAAAAACTTGAAAAATTTTTGCGTGAGCTTGAAATCTTTACTTTTTCGTTCCAAAAGAAAATTTTCAAGTGAAAAAGTAAAAACTGGCATACTCTGAGCATTTGAAATTACTAAGCATCTATAGACGAACGTATGAATGTATGAATGTATGAATGAATGAATAAAAAAAGTGCTAGTAGTTGAAAAGGAAAAAAACTAAAAAATCCCAAGTTTAAATTAAAGCGTATCCTGGATCTCTGACCTTCGTTGGACTACTTCGTCCAGTACAGCATCACTTTCTACTCTGACCCATGAAAGACTCGCCTGGCATTATCGGAGTTGCGCACCAACTCTCTTCTCGATTTCATTTCGTTTATACGGCCGCCGCCTTTTAGTCTCTCAGGACTCGAGAAAGGAAGGGTTACATTATATTACAATGTACTCGATAATAAATATGTATACCCACGTAAATTTAAATTGTGGATTTTAACGATTAGTATTATCGAGTAGGCGGGTACTGAATTTATTAATGCAAGTATAATACTAGCTATTTAAAGAAAATGAAACTTTTTTAATGTTCACGGTATCACTTTCATCGATTTAAATCCTAGATAGCCGATGACGTCTTTGCTGACATTTCGTAGACATATTGAATTTACATTTTTCACATTTTTTCAAATTTTCATCCGGTATTCCAGGGAAAGTTGACCAGCCAGAAAGTGCAACTACTCCATAATTTTTGTTTCTATCCAGGGATTCATATTTCCCTAATTTTGATTTTTTTTTCAGTTCCGAAATTCAAGAAAATAACGAATAACAAAAATTTTTATTTTTGAAAATGGCGGAGCTCCGAGTGACCAACTTGCCCCATTTCCACTAAAAATTATTGAGCACCGAAATTATTTTTTTTTCCAGCATTATTTTATTTTTATGAGAAATTTGTTCCAGAAAAAGGTCAAGTTTTAAAAAAATGTAATAAAAGTATCTAAGAATATATATGTGTAGGCATATATAATTTATGTGAAGCTTAGAAAATACGACACAATTGACCTGAAGAAAGTACACTATCATGTGATCCCACACCGACCGTAGGTTGTTCTATTTGAATTTCAAATTTATCTATCTGATGTCTAATGTATTTGAGAAACGTTTCGGAATGGGTTCTAACGGTTTTTTTTATGTGAGGAACTCAAATGGCTAATTTAATTCAAATAATTTTTTTATTACTGACAATGGGAGATTCGAGTTTTTAATAGAGTACGTAATTGAAAAAAAAAAAATTATCAAATTCGAGGATGACAAATTGAATGATCATGGGCATAATGCATAATATTGAATCGAGAATGAAAGTCGTTAATTAATAAATATATAAAAAATGAATACTGCATTCAGTTAAATTGACAATGACGTTGAAATGACAGTAAATAAAAAAAAAAATTAATAACAGCTCAACAGGAAGTTAATGCATTAAGGTATAATTCTCGTCTGCGGCAAATTCAGCTTTATTCCCCTCGTTTTATGATATTCGAAACGTAAAAAAGGAAACGCTTGGAATCCGTGTCAGTAGGTCTCGATCTCTGTCAGCTGGATCCTGATACCTCATGGGAGGAGGAATAGAACTGCCGAGAGAATTGAGAATAAGAAGAAGATGAGTAACAAGTGAAGATATGCCGATAAAAAAGTAACAAACATGTTTTTAACAAGTATACCTCTCTTGAGATAATGTTACAGTCTTCTTATATATTATATACTCTTGAAATCTAAAAGTCGCACGTTCTTTGATTGATTCCACTTACTAACAGAGAAATTTCATTGCCTTGAGCGATATTTCATCATCTTCATTTAAAATTTTTTTTTTCGGTTTTTTATTGAGATTTATCATCATTTTGTATAAGAATAATAATAATGGTGGAAATGGGAATATGATGGGACACCTGAAATTTTTTTTTTATTTACCAAAAAAATTACCATTAAATTTCATTCCATTTAATAAATATGTACAAAGATGGCGACACAGCAAAATGAGGGCTTATTTGCAAAAATAATAAAAAAATTTTGATGATCTCGAAAAAATAATTCCATTTTCGAATATTCAAATAAAAATTACAGTTTTTTGAAAATTATTTATGAAATTACTCCATTTAATGGAAAATATTTCTACAAGTAATTAAATTATCAGTTTCGACGGACATGTTTTCCATTGATCCTGAAAATTGGTATTTATCGCCATTTTCAATGGAAAAGAGTTTCATTATCTATTAAATTGCTATTTTTCATGGAAAATAGTTCCATTACACGTTAAATTGATTTTTTCAATGGAAAATATCATCAAATCTATCAAATTCCTATTTTCCATGGAAAACATCCATAAGTCCTGAAAAACGTTATTTTCAATGGAAAAGAGTTTTGTTTTCCATTAAATTATTGTTTTCAATGGAAAATAATTCTACGGTACATTAAACTTCTATTTTCCATGGACAATATAATCAGTATCCATCGAATTACTATTTTCCATGGAAAACTTATCCATAAGTCCTGAAAAACGTTATTTTCAATGAAAAAGAGTTTTGTTTTCCATTAAACTATTGTTTTCAATGGAAAATAGTTTTACCGTACATTAAACTTCTATTTTCCATGAAAAATATAATCAGTATCCATCGAATTACTATTTTTCATGAAAAATTTATCCATAAGCCCTGAAAATCAGTATTTTCAATGGAAATTATTCCTACTACCCATCATATTACTATTTTCAGCGCAATATTTTCGCAAGCTCTAAAAATCAAAATGATTAAAAAAAATAGTGAAAACAAAAAAGTGTCAAGGTCGCCGGATTTATTTCCTGATAGCCAGTGTACCACTTTGAGCATTTTAAACTCAACTAAATAAATGGTAAACACACATATATATATATATACATATAACGCAACAGGTCGGTGACCCACTTTCTTCAGAGCTCGGTACCTCTTATATACTTTTCTCCTCCTCTTATCCTTCTTACCTTTTTATTTAATAATTTTTATTTTTTTCCACACTCTCAACTGCTCAATCGACCTTTCACAAATAAAAGCTACGAGTCAAGTTCGAGGCTACACTATACAGCAAATATATTCTTTTATTGCAAGATATATATAAATTCCATAAATATAAGCTCAGTACACATTCAAATAAATAAATAAATAAATAAATTTTTTGGTAAATTATAAAATTATCTAGAGGAAATTTTCTATCTCATCTCTTTCAAATAAATTTTTATAGAGACTTTGGCAGAACTTTGATATTACTCTTCAACCAGCCGTGATAGGGCGACATCTTGATATCCTGAGCGTGTCTTCTGCGTCGCTGATGAGGTTCCACGGGCGCTGGTATTGGCGCTGCGTAGACAATGTGATTTTCACTGGGTTGGCTGTTTGTTGAAAACTTTTTAGCCGCCAGAATAATCGACAGCATTAGCGCTAATGAGGAAGCCATCAATGCTTTCATTGTCAAAAATCCCAATGTACTGAAGCCAATTACTCCCAACATTTTACCTTTCATAATTATATTAATTAGCTATATTTAAAAGTCTCATAGTTTTTATAATTAGCATACATTATTGGTTAATTAATTACGTACCCATTAATAGTGCCATTATGAAAATATTGTTGTTGCCTTTTTTACCCCCTCCTAGTCCGTAGTCGTTTCTTCTACGGCCTAATTAATAAATTTTCGTTATGTAATCAATAGTAAATCAAATTTTCACTGTTTTTAATTAATTTGTTTTAATTTTCAATTTTGACCCCCTCCCCTCCCCCATATATACATAGGACTGCGGAGTAATATGAGATCCTATTTTTTTATCAAAAATACTAACTTACGATTTTTAAAAAATAATGGGGCAAGTTGACCATTCCCAAAATTTCCGTCAATTTTTTTTTAACTGACTGAGGTAAAATGGGCCACAATTATAAAAACAAAAACTTTAAATTAACTCGAGTTCTCTTTTGGAGTCCATTTTACCCCACTTTTAAAAATTGCGAAAACTCCCTTTGGTGCCAAAAAAAAATTTTTATATAAAATACTAATATTTTCTTTTGTTAAGACTTTTCAAAAAATTATCAATTTTGGGACTACTGATACAAATTTGAAATTTACTGGATATAAAATCCGAATTTTCTAAAAAAATTAAAAAGCATACCTTCTTCATCAGTAGCAAAACTCTCCCAATCAAAAGGCAAGAGATTACTTAATTTAATTCTCAGCTCTCTACCCTGGAACAATCCCAAAATAGTGCTCTGCAGAGTTCTAGCTTTTCTGTCCCCTGAATTACCACTTCCCCGAGTTTCATCATCAACAATGCTAATTCCATCAGTAATTTGAATCCTTGATGTAGTGGCAGCACGTTCCAACAACTGTTGTATAACTCGCTTGACAATTCTCACTCCATGACAGGAAATAGATACATTCCTCGGGTCTTCTTTTGAACACAACATCGGCAGCCCTTTCCAGGGATCCCGATAATCCCTCAACTCACATTCGACATGTGTAATTACCACCATCAACATCCCACAGTACATCAACATCAACATCTTCATCTTCATTTCCATAAATCTCCAGGTACTTGTTACTGCCACAACAAATTCAAAAATTTACCAATATTTGGTCACTTTTTCGAGATCAGCCTACCGGTCAACAATCCGAAGATGACTAACTTTATTTCAAACACCATTGGATTTATATAGATTGCACTGAAGCTTGTATTTATTTTTTATTTTTATTTCAGTGCTATAACAATTACCGTAAACAAAAACCGTCATCTTTTCTTTATGGATCTATGCGCAGCATCGTCAGGTTTTTCGTCTTTATTTATTTTTTTTTTGTTCTAGTAGTAGTAGTAGTAGTAGTAAAATTAAACTTCCGTTTCGCTTGTCCAATTTTGTAAATCTCCATCTTGTTGTTCTTCTTCTTCTGTATATATTTAGATAAAACCCCGTGTTATCGTATTTAAAAATAAATAAATACTAAAATAAAGTGTTTCAGAGCGTTACAAAATAAAAATTTACCATGAGCACTAAATTTTATTTAATATTAATTTTTCTAGGAACAAACAATAACTACTTTGTTTTTGCTGAGAGTAAGTGCAGCAATAAGTAGCGTAGACATCAAATTCTTAAGATTTTATTGATAAATTACTATTTCAAATGAATGTATATATATGTATTATATGCATTTGCTTATGAATTTGTGTGGTAGGTTTTTACGCTTAACGGGTTCTAGGCTGCTCCGTTTAAAAAATTTGAATATTTTAGTATAACACTGAATTATTTATGGTAATAAGTAAAATTGAAAATTGGTGAGGAGGAAAATAATGAGCGAGGATGGGTGAGAGGGAGAGAGAAGAGCCGAGAGTGAAGAGAGAAGAAGATCGATTAATGAATCTAGTTCATCTCCTTCAGCCTTTCTCTTCTGTTCCACTTCTCTAGACATCACTACACTTGGTTACTGTTCCTTGTTGCTTTTATTATTATTATTATTGATATTATTATTGTGTGTGATTATGGGAGTTGCAAAAATGTAACCCTTATGCAGGAATCGTGATCTGCGCATTCATGGCAGGTATATCTAGAGCTGCGATTCGAAATTATGTCTATTGTTTATAAGGAATTGATCGCAGATACACGTCTTCATATATTTTATATATATGTAATAATTATAGAAAATTTTTTTTTAATTTATTATTTTCAATAAATGATATTTTTTAAATGAAAAATTTTTTTTTGACTAATTTCGATATTGTGTAAAAAAAAAAAAAAAATGACAAAAATTCAAAATTAATGTTCAAATTTTGTTTTACAATCAGCTGTAGATGAAATTTTTTCAGGAAATTTCGAAATTAGGTTCAGGTAAAATTTAGTTTACCCAAAAAAAAAATAAAAAAATTTATTTATCAAAATTTTTGGTTAAATTTTTGACTCTCAAATTAAATTAAAAATATTTTTTTAATATGCCTTCAAAAACTTTCACCTGAAAGAAAATAATTCCTACCAAAAATGACAAATTATAAAATAATTGTCAAAAGTATATATATATATATATATATACATAGCGATACAATAAATCATTCGAAATCGAAAGTCGGTACAAATACCTAGTTTGCGAACTAAAGAAGTCTTTAAAATAATCTAAATAAATAAAATAATTAATAAATAAAACCAAAATCTATCTGATCTTCCTTCGTGTCCAAGAGAAAGCTGGATGAATCGAGGCCGACTCATTTGAATGAATTTTTACGCACCTTGTGCTCCTCGGACACACATATTTTTTTATTTTATCTTTACAGCATCATTATTATTATTATTTCTCCTCATTTACTTTTTTTTTTTTTCTTTATTTCTTATTTATTTGAATACCTTCGCTGCGCACTCTTTTATCCTTGATCACTCTCGGAGACGAGGTCAAGAGCATCATCTCTCCTCTCTCGTTGCTATATACAGCTTGCAGCTTGTCTTTGATCACTTGGCCCCACACACAATTCGGGCTTGGACTTGGACGGACTCGAACTCGGGTGCGGTATAACGGGATTACTTCTTGATGATTCATAAGCATCTGATAGTGCCCACCGACAAGCAATATCCTCTTAACCGCATTTTTATTTATCATTATTACTATATATATGTACATAAATATGTTCAAACGGTTTTTTTAAATAGTTATTTAAAGATTAGTAAGTAAAAAAATTATTGTTAATAAATTAAATAAAAGGTCTTACGAAAAAAAATAAGTACATATTTATTAAATAATATATAACACAACAAATATATAGTAAAGTTATTATACAAAGTAATTGGTCGCCTTAAATCAACTTCCAAGTGGGATTAATTATCATGACAACATTAATAATTAGGAGTTATGACGAGACTTATGATTAAGACTCGACTAGATTTTCGACTTAATGATCTTCGAAATTTTGACTTTTTAAATTTTAACTGACAGTTAATTCAATTCTCGAAATTTTGGCTTTTTAAATTTTAACTGACAGTTAATTAAATTTTCAAAATTTTGGCTTTTTAAATTTTGAAATTTGAAACTGCAGTAAAATAAATTCTCGAAATTATGACTTTTTAAATTTTAACTGACAGTTAATTCAAATTTTGAAATTTTGACTTTTTAAATTTTAGCTGACAGTTAATTAAATTTTTGAAATTTTGGCTTTTTAAGTTTTGAAATTTGAAACTGCAGTAAAATAAATTCTCGAAATTATGACTTTTTAAATTTTAACTGACAGTTAATTCAAATTTTGAAATTTTGACTTTTTAAATTTTAGCTGACAGTTAATTAAATTTTCGAAATTTTGGCTTTTTAAATTTTGAAATTTGAAATTGCAGTAAAATAAATTCTCGAAATTATGACTTTTTAAATTTGAATTAACAGTAAATCAAAATCTCGAAATTTTGACTTTAGAAATTTGAACTGACAGTTAATTGAATTCTCAAAATTATGACTTTAGAAATTTGGTTAAATTTAATAATTTAAATTATCACAAGTTAAAATACAAAAATTATAATTTATTAATGTAAAAATTTCAAAAATTATATTTTACAAACTAAAGTTACCAAAAGTTATAATTAAAAGATCATTAGACCCATGATCTTCAACTCGAGTCGTCATATATAATTTTATACAATTTAATAATAATAATAATAATAATAACAATGACAATAATAAATAAATAACAATTAAAAAATAAAAAATACTGTGTCGTCTACGTTAATTTTTTCCATGTCCGTCTTGTGCACTAAAATTAATCGTCAGTAATTTTTAGTCTGTACAAGTGCTTATGTATAAAAAAAAATGTATGAGTCTCGTGTATATTCGAGTCAAGTTTGTTTAGTCAGCGTAAGAAAAAAATCACGTCCCAGTTCGTTTCAAAATTTTCAAATATACAGATGAAAATCAAGTAAGAAAAAAAAATGATGAATGAATGAATAAAGAGGGGGTAAAATGAGCGGATGATATTTCAAGTCGATAAGAAGATAAAGATAAAGTAAAGTTAAATAAATAAATAAATAAATAAAATAAATATATTTATAAAGATTGATCGTGGGTAAAGTTCGTGCTCGTGGTTTCCATCAGCTCAAACAGCAGCTGGAACGTGAGCGGAGTACGCGAGCTCTTGAGCGGCTCGTTGCTCAGTAGGTAACACTTGCCCGTGGAAGTTTCTCGCCCATCCACTTGAGTAACTGTCATGCCCACCGCCGTGGCCTTCGCTGAACGAATGACTCGCGGAATGATGCGGATGCGCCACAACTTCATAGGTGACGTGTTTTTGATGCGAGAATAATTTCTTCAGACCGATGATGCTGGCCAACAGGAGAGCGATCTTCGAAAGGAGCAGAGCTTTACCGACCAGTAAAGCCAGACCTTTGAAAGCCAAGGCCCCAATGAGACCGATTTTTAGTACTGCCGCCGCCAAAAGTGGGCCCATGTTGTTGCCTTTTTTTCCTCGAGCTTAAAAATCATTTTTATTTTTTTAAATTTTTTTGACAATCAAATCTATCAAATATATATACATATATAAGTAGATAAAGTGACCGCTGGTCAGACTCAATTTAAAAACTTACCATCAATAAGCGAATTGTCAGCGCGTTCGAGAGACAATCCGAGATTTAAAGACCCGGTCTCGTCTTCAGAAGCGGAAACGACAACGTCATCCTCAGGTAAAACTCGCCATTTGATGCTTCTGGACTTGACGAAGGCATATATTTTACCAGTTACCAAATCCATGAACTCCGAGTCGTCGTCTTTGCTGCGCCCGGCTTCATAAGTTATGACTTCTTCAGTAGCCTGACTTGTTTTTCTTATCTCGATGTCATCTGTCAGTTCAATTGACGCTTTTTTTAATAACTTATTCATATATGTTACAAGTTTAAGCATTACACAACTGCTTATGTCATTTTGAGAGCACTTGTTATTTAATTTTCTCATAAGCTCCTCCTCGTACTTTGCACGATCAGTCAAGGTCACAGTCTGCTGCTGCTGCTGGTGATCAATTACTCCGATTTTTTCAATTTTATCCATTGGATTTGCGAGGGTCGCGCTCGCAAGACACGATACCAATAGTATTATTGCTCCTTTCATTTTGAATCTATACGAAAAAAAAAAAAAAATAATCGTAATTTTAAAAATAAAAATTAAATTATTAGACACTGAATTAAAATCCATAGTAGTGATTAAAAATATGACAACTCACCTGTGATTTAACGAAGCCAAACAAATGTCACTCGCGAAAATAATCGCGACAGATTTCCTGTTGACCGGAAATTTAAATAACGAAAACTAACAACAAACGATTGAGCTGACGATAATTAATAAATAATGCAGCCCCTCAATCGGTGCGTGCACGAGGAGAGCAAGGCTTCTGATCCTGCGTCTCGCCCCGGTCACTTTATATACGTAGATCTCGCTTAGAAGATCCGAGAGGTGCCCACCATTACTCCAGGTGGAGGGATCCAGTGCTGAGTCCAGCATGCAGTGCACTCGAGTTTGTTGTAGTAACAACAACAACAACAACATAGACGACTTAGCTCGACTGCAAGGCAATAGATGTGAGATGTGAGTGAGAATAAGAAAGGAGAGAAGTAATCGTATGGGAATTGCTGATGTGGTATTTAATGCAGTAGGTTAGTGCGGGAGGCATAAGTATTTCCTCTTCTAAACTGGTTCTTTGTAACTTTTATAAAGTTTCCTGCATAAATACCACAACATAAACAAAAACGACATTCATCGTGACAAACATCATTTTTAATTTCACATGCATTTATATGGTTATTTATTTTTTAATGATAATTTTATTTTGACGGAGTTTGGGAAAAATTTATGGAGTTGACTTAGAATCAAAATTCTGCAGGAACTATTGAATTTAGAGATAAAGTCATAGAGATCTTTTTTGTAGAGAATTTAATTTCCTATAAAATTGTATGAGAGGAAATTTGTCATATTTTTGATAGTTTAGCTAATATATTAATTTGAAAGAATGAAAGTATTAATGGGATGGAATTTTTTGGTTAAATTATAAACTGAGTCTTTTAAACTAAAATTCTGAGTTATCTATCAGAGATACGATAAAAATGTATATAAACAAAATTGTAGAGAATTAAATTTCCTTTAAAATTGTGTTGATATAAATTTGTCATATTTTTGATAGTTTAGCCAGAATTTCATTTTGAAAAAATAAAATTATTAATAAGATGAGATTTTGATTTGAATTATAAGCTGATCCTTTTAAATGAAAATTCTGAGTTATCTGTCAGAAATACGGCAAAAATGTATATAAACAAACTTGTAGAAAATTGAATTTGCTACAAAAAAGTATTCATTAAATTTTTTCCTAGACTCAATAATTAATGAGTTATTTTAATTATAAAATAGATTTTTGTTAAATTAAAAATAAACGAGTGATAACTGGTTGGATTATTTATTTCCTTGTTTGTAATAAAATAATTTATGTATGTGCGTACATATATGAAATTTAATAATACTTAAAGAACCGGGTGATGCTGAGGAACAGCCCCACGACGGCTCGAGAACGGTGTCACGGATGTAGAGCACGCACGGCATCATATTTATCCAGTTGTGTGTTGTATCAACCTTATATGAAACTGGTCATTAATCGTGCCGCGTTAAATTCCACTTGCTTCCTTTCCTCTCGCATCGGTTATTGCAAACCCAAGCCGTTTAAATTCTATTTGATGTGAGTAGAGCGAGAAAAAATTAGAGATCGCGATAGAATTTTAAAGTTTTAATTAATAAAACAATTTTTTCCACCAATAAGACGGAATCTACATTGAAATATTCAAACTTTAATCATCATTGTGCCTGTGGGCGTAGTGATGCGTCCCCTACTTAATTTAACGGTCGCTAATTACTGGGCACAGGCGCAGTCAATTTACGGCGCAAGTAATTAAATATTTAATTTTTAAAATTAAAATAAAGTTATTAAGTGAAATTAAGTATTTTTATTTTATTTTATGGGAATAATTAATTGGGAAAAATAGTAATTTATGGTAGAAATGACCTCGTCTGGACAACAACGAGACAACTTGAACACGATACTCTCACCGTTTCTTCAGAAGGGAGGAAAGGAAGTGAGGGAGAAACATTAGTTTATAAATCCGGAGCAGCTTTCCACGGTATTGGTGACGGAAGGTCAAGTGCAGTTAGATTTTATCTATATATATATATATATATATATATATATATATATATATATTATACTGTTGAAAAAAAAAAAAAAATTGATTTCAAATGGAAAATTTTTTTCTTTTGAGCTGCAGGCGTTTATTTTGAAAGTTATCAAAAAAAAGTATAAGACACTTTTTTTAGAAAATTTTATCCTCTACAAAATTGTTCTGATAAGTAAAGTCGCTAAATTTAACGGTTAAAAAGTTACAGCGATTTGAAAGTCAAATTTATTATCAATGACCTGTTGCCGCCAAAAGGTCAAGTTTAATAAATTTTGAAATTTTATTTGGGATATTAAAATTTTTTGAGTAAGTAGTAAACATGTAAAATGGGTTTAATTAACAAGTCTACTAATTTAAGCTCTATAAGAATTTTTTGAATAGTAATTAAATATTTAATGGGTCAGTTATTAATGTTTTTTTTTCAAATTCTAATAAATATAAATATATATGTATATATTGGCAAAGGAGGCCATTGCTTTTCAATAATCGTGTCGAGATGCAAAGGATGGATGCATTTTGATGCCACTTTTCTTTAAACGTAGCGAAAAACAAAAAAAATTTACACAAAAAAATTAAATCATTGAAATTAAATGAGGCAGCCAAAAATGAGTCGATTGATACAAAAAATAATTTTTCAGTGATCTCATTGTTAAAGCATTAATTTAATGACAGAGAATTAGCGGCCATTAGAAGGCTATTAATTAAACAGCAAAAATATCAGCAATTAAATACTAATGGTACAATAAATTATGTGGGAAAATACGATAACTAAATCAGGCGTAAGTGGAAATGAAAGAGTAATCAAGTGTGATTAGGTGGACGATAATTTATCAGAATAACCAACACACTGATAATATTGCCAGCATTGATTGTATTGGTTCCCCGTTTCCGGTCTTCTCGTTTAAATGAGGCCACTTGGTCAACGGGTTCGCAGTTCCGTCCGATTCTTTGGATCCTCAGTGAGAACTTATTCGACCGGTTTGGCTGCTATATATATATATATATATATATATATATACATATATATTATCCTCTACTCTCTTAAATGCTGATAGATTATACCGGAGAGACCAGTAAAAGATTCCATTTCCTATACTATTTAAATTGACATCAAAAAAATTTATTGCTGACAATTTCAAATTTCCACACCATAGAAAATCGGTAGTGAATTCAGACTTTAATTTGAATTCACTCGAGTTCCAAAGTTTTCACATTAAAATAAACATGTTTATGAAGAAAATTTCACTCCAAGGAGATTAAATAAATAAACAGTCATCCGCTCCGCACGGATTTAGCTCGCGTTCACTTTGGAAATCTTTTACAATCAACAAAAATAAATATGACAAATTTGACATTACTTATGGTTTTCATAAAAAAACTAATTCAGTACATTTTCTTATGGGTTTTTTTTTATGACGGGCCATTTTGCCCTTTACTTTATTAATTGCTGATAAAAATTATTCAACATGCATATAACTGACATGTGGACTCAAAAATACGAGACTAGGAAAATAATAAAAAAATTTCCCATTGTAATAAAAGCTAAGAATAAATTTTTCCATAATAGTATATACGAACGAACAATAGTATATAATTAGGCATTTAATTAAATCCATACTCACAAAGAGTGAATAAAAATAATTAAAAAAAAATGTAACGCTACGATGCTTATCACATTGTATGTATTTATAGCTGCTAACTAGATAGAACTAGCTAATCATATCGTCACAGCATGGAATTTAAATTAATAACAACTTATGGGGTTCGTCTAGTTGCATTACATAGATTTGGTATTCGTTGCACGATATAAGCGCCTTGATAAATATTATACTTATACCCAGGAATCTAATATTTAGGTATATTAGTGTGATATGTAGATAAATATATATACTTGTCGTCCATGACCCTGTTTTTCGCATTCCTTCCGGTTTGGAGATCGCGGCACACCTTTACTTCGCGTACTGAGCAATGGCTGTTAGCTCCTTCGCTCGATGCGCTTGATCTTGATTGCCAGTGAAAATGGCACGGAATTATGACGGGAACGCGAAAAAACTACCTGTGGAAGTATACGCACTTCATTATATATCATATATATATATATATGAAATTTTTTACTTCTATATGAAATTTTTACTTATGTAGAAAAAAAGTTTACAGTAAATTATTAAATTATATATTTATTTTCCGATTGGACTATATATGTATGTATATATGTATATATTGGCAATAAATTATTTTTTGAATAAATAATGCGCAGAGAATGAACGTCAATGCAAAATCATTTTGGCGATATTTAATGGGTGAATGGCACAATCGAAGAACGAAAGAAAGTAAAAGAAAGTGAGGCAAGTTTGCTCACTTAAACTCAAATGACGTCAATGAAATTATATTACACGGGAATGGATTAATTTTCTACTTTATTTTTATGGCTTATTTATGTTTGTTAAAATAAATAATGATAACATCATTTTCTAAATGTCTACGTCATTCTTTAGTAATTTATATATATATTAAAATTATATATGGTTATTTATAATTTATAATTATTATTCTTGTTTTCATGAAACAATTTTTGGAAAATTATAATTCATTTTCAAATTGAAATAACTCATGAAATATTGGGTTTAGGGAAAAAACTAATCAATACTTTTTTGGAGGAAATTTAATTTTCTATAAATTTGGTCATGTTCATTTTTATCGTATCTTTGATAGATAACTCGTAAATGCGATTTGAAATACTCAGTTTAATTTGAGCCAAAATCTCATTCCGTTCATAATTTTATTTCAAAATCACATAACGGCTAAACTATTGAAAATATGACCAATATACTCTTATACAATTTTGTAGGAGATTAAATTCTCTACAAAAAAGTATTCTATAAATTTTTTTGTAAACCCAATAGTTTAGTCACAATCTTAATTTAAACAACTATATAAATTCAAAAATTATTTTATTTAATTTGATCATTATATTTACAAATTATCTATAAATATAAGTATATAAAAATTTACACACAAAATTTAAATACTTAAATATAAAAGTATGAATTTATGTTATTTACAATAATAATTAAAAAATGCCACGTCATGTTTTAATTAATACTTAAGATACTTAAAAAAAATATTAATTGTCATTACATATTTTTTTACTTATTGTAGACAAATTAAACCTAGTAAGGTTTGTAACCAGAATACGCTAAATCTGAGGCATAAGAATTTCCATCAGACGGATAATTGTGATAATTTGGCTCGTGAATATCGTCAGGAAATCCGTGATTGCTCGCGTCTTTATAATGGGGAAAACCTACCCCACTTTGTGAGTAAACCGGTGGCTGATAATTGTTCATCAAAGGCTTGCAGAACTTGAAGAAGGCAATCACACCCGGTATCACTATCGCCAAGAACCCTAAGAATTTTTTGAAAGAGGCGAGACCCAGTATCAGCGGCAGGAACAGCAACAATTTCAATTTAAATAATTTCAAAATTATCAACATCGGTATCAATAATTTTTTCAATCGGTTCCGAGCTGAAATAAAAAATATATATAAAGTTAGTCTTAATTTCTCTTGTAGTCATTGTGACATTTTTTCTTTACTAATTTAGAAATAATTATTTACAGTAAAACTGGCAGCACTTTCAACCTTAAAATTGACATTCAAAAGTTATTGTAAAAAAAATTAAATTACGGCTAAACTATTGCGAATACGACAAAAATATATGAGAACAATTTTGTAGCAAATTAAATTCTCTACAAAAAAGCTTTCATTGCATTTTAACGTATGTCAAATTATTTCGGCGTAATTTTAAATTTAAGTAACAAGTACATTAATAAGCATCAAAAATTAAATTTTAGCTTCAAATAATCAAAAAATTTTTCAATGCAGCATCCATTTAGAAAAGATTGTGAGTCAGTTCTAGTAAAAGAAGTTTAAAATGAATGATAAGTAGGAAAAAATCTTTCTAGGGGACTACAGGGTCATATTTTCTGATGACAATTAGTAATCCTTAAGGATTTCTCTAATTGAATTCGAGACGTTGACGACTCGATTGTGCTTTTGAAGCTTCGGAGCTGATCCACATGGTCAAGATTTTTTTTTTCAATCACCGTAGAGTAGAATTGCAAAAAAAAATTTTTTAAGTTAATTTTGTACAGTGGCCGGCATTGCTCAGTTCCCCTCAACTAAAAAAAAAAAAAAAAATTAATAATACTTACAAAAAAGTGTGTCCTTCTTATTTTCAAGGGTATCTAATTCATCAGCAATTTCGTCCAAAAAACGCGGAGCATAAATTTCATTATCACCAGTTTCAGATGCCGGAATTTTTATTTCAATGGCAACAGTTTTTATGAATTTTTCCGCTTTTCTTTCAACAAATTTTACCAAATGATCCCACTCACTGTCGTCTGATCTAAATAAAGATTATTTTTAGTTAAAATTTTTAGTAATTTTCCTCTTGCAGAGTAACGTTAGAAAATTTTCAAATTCACGTCATCAATAGACGATCTAAGTCCCAATGAGTCCTCAAAAGAGGATAAAATAAATCTGCCAAATTTTGACAGCTGAAAAATAAAAAAAATCCATACCTAGGGGCGCTGGTATATTCGTACGGCTGACGGTTTACTTCCTCCACCAAATCTCTGCCCATTCTCACGACCCTGACGTTGTCATTCATATAATATTCATGATTTTGAAAAAATTCAGATAGTGAACTGATAGCACGGGATTTGAAACATTCTGCAAAATCTCCACCAAGACATGCTGCGTTCATTCTCCCAATATACGGGTCTACATTCTGCCCGGTACCAAATCCAATCCAGTCGAATAAATCTTTTCCTTGCCGCGTTCGGTTTAAATTTACTCCCGATTTTCCAGATTCTGTCCTGTCAAAATTAACTTTCCCATCTGAAATAAATTATAAAAATAATTAATAAGTACATTGAGGGTCAATATGGACACTTTCAAAATCCCCAGAAATTTTGACTAAAAAACTTGTTATCAAATTTCCGGACTCTTGAAATTTTATATCCGGGGTACAATAGGCCATTTTCTATATTAGGGAATAAAACCCAAATAAATTCCATTGATCCCCAGAATTTTCCCTCTCTTTTCAAAAATAAATTTTAAAAAATCCCATATTTTTGAATGTCGATAAAAATACTCACGTCGAGTTTCCGTTGGTGTATCCTCAAAGGTAACTGACAAAACTGACGTTACCATGAGAGATAAAAAAATTGTAACAAACAAATTTTCAAACTTTTCCATCGCCAATTATTAAATTTTCCTAGTATTCAAAATCCTAAAAAAAAAAAATCATAAGTTTCCTGTGAAAATTTTTTCAAATTTTAAATTTAAAAATAGTCACCGATAATCAAAATTACAAATATTTTAAATTTATCTAAAAAATAATTAATTACTAAATAAATAATTTTTGGATTTTTTTAAAAACAATAAATTATAAAAAAAAAAATATTTAAAAAAATTGCACATATAGTTTTTTAAATTTTCTACATGTGCATATTTTTATTTTTTTTTTTTCCCAAATTCAATTGTAGAAAACGAAATTCAAAAATTTTTAATTGTCTGCTGACTTCAGGAACAAAAATAAATAACAAAATATGTATATATATTTACTTACATTTATTTTTTACCGATCGAATATAAAATTTGAATTGTATATAACAGTAATATCACATTCCATACTCGTAATCAATGAAATAAGTTAATATTCAATAATAATAAATTCAAGTTTAAATATTTAATTGCCTTTATAAAACCGAGTACTAATTTCGTGTCGATTTCCACGCGGTTCTCAAGTAAACTACCGGTTAGTTTTGTATACACGTACGTCGACAATAATACCGTTATCTTATAAGCCAATGAGGAGTCAGTAGATTTATCAAGAGAACGTCTTAAAATAATATTTAATTATTTCAAACTGCTAATTAAGCGTTAATTATTAAATTAAAATTTTCAAATTTACAAACAAATAAATAAATAATTAATACTTACGTTAAATAAAACAATTATATAAATTTTAAGTGTTTCGGTCGAGTCGATAATGAGGACAATACTAAATATATATAAAAAAATATAACGATAAAATATTACGCTGAAGCGCGAAATCAAACGGGCTGGTGACCGAGTGACGGTTTTGATCCACAATTTGTATTTATATGCAGAAACGGTATTGTATTATTAAAGGATAGCGTGGGCTCGTTATCCACACGATTCGCTGTCAGCCGAGAGTGCAAAAAGGGAATAATAAAAAAAATATTTTTAAAAAATAACAATTTTTTTTTTTTATTGGATATGAGAAAGTGAAAGTTCGGATGGGATTTCTTGAGAAGCCGGAACTTGGTTTCTGTTAAATGAAAAAGGCTTTCAAAAAATATTTATTTACATCTTGACATAACAGTTAAGTGTGCGTCATATATAGACATTTTATAAATAAATAAATTTTTTTTTACTGACGGCGATGACGCACGAAAGCAAATCAAGTTCAATAAACTTCTTTTTTTCAAGTTTTAGGTCAAATTTTTATTTTATAAATTTATCGACAGTTTTTTAAAATAAATTACAGTTAAATATTTAAATGACGGGCACAAATCGCTCACCAAGTCCGTTAATAAATAAATAATTAATTAATTTACGGAAAAAAATGAACTTGAATAATTACTTTTAAAATTAACACCCACGAGCTTAGGAGTTAAAATTTTTTTAATTTGTTACAATAGACAATTAGAATTTTTTTGAAATTTTTCATGTATAGGCTGTAAATTTTTTCAATTTACTAGTAAATTTATAAAACTTATAATCAATAATGTAATTAGTGTTCATTGCAGGCTAACGCTTGCCCTTGCGCCTAAAGGAATCGGGTTCGAGTCCCAGTGGTTGTTTTCAAATTATAAAATTTAATGAACTTTAAAAAATTAAATAATTGCTACAAGGAATTATCAATTTTTTTCTGATTAAATTTGGTCAGTAGCCGAGAAAATTTTTTTAAAAGTGTCTGCTATACAGCTTGTAATGCCAGACAATGAAAAACTTTTTCTTAAAAAAAAAAAAGTTAACGATAATTAATGGATATGGAATGAGCTGGAAAATAAGAAACTTTCACCCGGGAGAACTGGGTTCGAACCCACACATCGGCAGGAGATATTAGCAGAGTACCGACTGTATCGACAGAAGTTTTCTGTGATTTTTTATCAGTCTTCGACAGTGCGATTAAATTACAAAATGCCAGGCGCGAAAAAGCCTACCGGGATCCAAAAAAATTCAACTGAAATAATGATAATAAAAATATTTAAAAAAATAAAATTGGTTACTGTCTCACATTTCAAAGCTGAGTATAGAACATTAAAATTTTTTAAGCAAATTATTTCTACACCCATACAAAGTTTACACATAAATTTTCCAGTGTAATTATTTAACTTTTCACACCGTAATTACAAAAGTTCATTTTTTTTCGTGAGAAATATCGACGGAATAATCGATAGTCAAAGAAGATTCAAGTGTTACAACTTAATATTTAAATAAATAATTAAAATATTTGATTATTGACTCGTGATATATATAAATATATTTAAATACTATCTAACAAATCTTCTTCGTATATCATATATTAAATGATAATTTATATTTTTATCATACATCTTATTCCATCGTTACTTCTTATATTTTTTACATAATTAATGATAAAAATCTTAATTACACTTTCACTGGAAAATATTTTTTTAATGAAACTTAACGATTAATAAATATATTAATTATTAGTCTATTTAATTTTAATCACTTTGATATCAAAATAATGTCCTTGACACCAAAATAAATTGAGTCACTTTAAAATAAATAAATAAATAAATAATTATCTATTAGTTTAAATTAAAATCCTATTTCTATAATTTTCTGGCATGGACGAGCTTATCGATGTCCTGATATGTCGCAAGCATGGCTTGGTTTTGTCTTAAACTAGGGTCGTCTCTCGCTATTTCACAATTTACGTAAACGTCTTCACATTTAACCCCATCCTGGCCGTCTTTTGCGGCCTTCATGTACCGGAAAAATCTCAGCGTCTCTGGATTGTCACTCGACGGTCTTCGTAACTCGTTTAATTCACGTGACAATTGCGCTGATATTAGATTTGAGTATGGGGCAAAACGGGCTGGGCTGCGGTACATTGCGCAGACTGCGTACTCGCGACATCCCTCGGTCGTGTGCCCCAGGCGGGAAAATACTGCGTCCAGTCGCGAAAGTAGGGGTGAGTAAAATGGATCGTAATTTGTTAGGAGTAATGAACTTGACGGAATGTCATGGAACACCTGCAACAAAAAATATTGTGTTATTTCATTTTTTTTTTAATTTAAGCTGCGCTCTAGTATTCAATTTTAAAGTTCTCGAGTTTGCTGCATTTTCTTTGATCTCACGAGCGGAACGTTCGCGAATTATTCCGTGAATTCATTAGACTTAATTTTTTTAAATAATTATTTATGTAATGATAATTATTAAAAAAATTTTAATGAACTAATTAATTAATCAACAGTTAAAGGTCATAAAAAAATAAAATCGAGAAAATTTTGTATTTAAATTATCTAGTATTTAAAATTGTAAAAAAAATTTTGAAAAAGTGAGTCCTGGATCAGTGGAAAAATATTTGGGACTGATAAGGAACGAAGTAAAAGTCAGGATTACTGATAATTTTTTCCCGCCATTTTGGTTTACATTTAAATTTTTTTCTCGATAACGGCACTGCCATATCATTGATATGAGAAGAATATTATTGAACTAATAGGCAGGAACGAAAAATGGATAACCCTAACGGATTTATATCCTCAGATCTATTTAGATCCTCTATATCCTTTCCTTTAGATTGATTCATCACGCACCTTTGCTGCATGTTAACACACACCTCGAGCTATTATTTTTAATTCCATATTATTTATTATCTCATATATGAACTGTATCTATCAGAAAAAATTTTCGAATCCAAACCTTAAATTGTCACTAATAAATAAATTAAATAAATATTTAATTTTTGCTGAAATTTGGCTCAAAAAATTTAACTCAAATTTCACAATTAAATTTTTATAAAAAAAAAATAAATTATTTAATAGCAAAATTAAAATTTTAATTGTGAGCTGAAACTAACGGTAAATTAATTAGTAAAAGAAAATAAATTGAGTAGTTTACCTTAAAATCTTGTTTTTTAGGATAACCACCAGCGGCATGTCTGGTGTAATATCTGTCATTAAGCATCGCAGCCGGCGAGAGCCTCGAATCGATGTACGAATACCGGGAGTCCGGTTTCTGGACCATCATACCCTCATCGTACATCGCGGAGGCCGGTAATGTACCCAGTGGCTGTCGTGCCATGTAATCTTCACCATAGAAATCAGAATTGTCTTTAAATTCAAAATTCTCGTCCGGCTGCGCAGTAACTCCTTGCGACGACTGCGCAAACGACGAAACTCCTGCTGAACAATCATATAAATTATTAATATGTATAAAGTATATATATTTATGTAAATATATAAAAAGAAATACATAAAATAATGAATATTAATTAATTGCTACTAATTAAATGACTAATTACCTTTTCCAACCATTTTACCAATACTTCCAATGATACTCGGCAAAAAAAGTGCTATCAGGATACTTTTAACAATCTGGGCACCAATGATTAACGGAAACAGCAGCTTCTTCAAACCGAATGCTAAAAAACCAAGGCCGAACCCTGTTAAAAATGGATTCTTTCCATCGAAATAAGCTGAAAGCAAAATTTTACCAGGCATTTTTTAGCGTTACCGTTAGTGGAAGCCATGCTCGCCATTACGTTCACGATCTTCTCTATTTTTTTTTTTTTTGCTGCGAATCTTTATTAATTAATTATTAAAAAACATTTAATTCTGTATTAACAAGCTCATGTTTGCACGAATAATTTAGGGGTGTGCAAATAAAATTTTTAAATAATTGGTCTAATTTCGAATAATTAGAAAATTCAAAATTAATTAGAAATTAACAAATTATTCGAATTTTTAAAAAATTATTTGCACACCCCATACATAAGGATTAAAAAAAATTAATAATTAACGAACATAAAGCATTAATATTAATTAATTAGTTAATTATTGAATTTAATTTTGATTAAATACAGCAGCAAATTATAAGCAAGGCAGCATTAAAAAGCTTTGCAAGCATTTTATTAATTTAATATATTAATTTAAGCAATTATACGAAGAAAAAAAAAATACTTACTGCCAAAAAAAGTTCTAGGCTGCCGTAAATCGATTAAATTTTTATTTAAATTTATTTTCATGACGTAATTTTTAGCAAATCTGTGGACTTTGTCGAATAAACTTTCCCTGGTACTAAAAGCCGTAAAATTTTTTCGCTTTACTATTTGCAGCGAATCAGAAACGTTGAGGACATTTTTGGTCTGTGCGGTGTCTAAAAAAAATTCCAAGTCTTTTCTGAAACACTTGACCGACAAATCGTCGCAGGTTTTGCTGTCAATCGCATTGGGGTTCGTCGGACTCGGTAACGTTGACGTCAAAGACTCGGATGGTGACGTTGTTGAGGGTGAGTTTGAGTCGGTGTAGATTGAACCGGAAGTATCTAAATCAAATTTCGAAGGCTTGTCTTTGACGGAATGCGGGTGCGTCAAGTCTGGCTTGTCGTCCATCCAATTGTGATCTACGTTGTTAGACGTCACTTCATTGCTTTCTGTCTCATTCAGCTCGGCCTTGACCTCCACAGATCCACAACGTGAGATTAATGTGATTACAATAATTAAATAACAATAGTAATTATTGTTATTATTTTTATGAGTGTAATTTATGAATCTCATTTTTGTTCAAGTTTTTTTTCGCTTTCGCTTAAAGTCTCACGTCTGGGATTGTTATTATTGTTATTGTTTATCAGAAATAATAGCTCATTTGCATGCTCATCTTGTTACCTACAAAGCAATCAAAGTTTATGGATATTTTTAACGTTCATTATTTGTTTACAGATAATAATAATAATGGGCTATAAAAGTTAAGTTTCTGTTTAATATGAGTTAAGAATTTATGCAATTTGTAATTGTGTTCACTTGAGAAATAGTTTTTTTTTTTTTTTTTTTTTTTTTTTTTTTTTTTTTTTATATGGATCGTAAAGTTACTAATAACTTTTTATAGTAAAATAAATACTCTATTGATTTTAAAATTCCATTCATAGTTTTTTTAAAATCCCATAAATAAAATTTTTAAATAAACAATTTTCTCAAAAATCCCATTGGCCAAATTCTTAAATCAAATTCCTCATAAATCCTATGGGTAAAATTCTTAAATCAAATATTTTTTTATAATTAATTTTGATAAAATTATCAAATTGAAATTCCCCATAAATCCCATTGATAAAATTTTTAAATAAAAAAATTGACATCCGATTTTTACTAAAATTTATCAACTAAAAATTTTGATAATTGAGTTCAATATAAAAATTGTCGATTAAAAAATTTAATATAAAATGTAAACCGTGTAATGGTAAATCCATGCCGGTCATTCACCGTACTATCACTATTGTTCTTTTCAAGGACACTTATCACCCAACAATAAATGCTAGTGAAAAAAGAAAAAAAAATCTACTTACACGTGTTGTAAGCACACAAAATATTCATTAATCTCAATGTAAAAAATAACAAAAAACTGAACGGTCACTAAATTGATAAGAGTATCAATCGATCTTATTTTCAAAAAAAAAAAAAAATAAGGGAATTAAAAGAAACGGCGTTCACAAACAAAAAGAAACCAAAAATGGTATGAAGTGTGGCAGTAAATTGAGCAGTTTAAAGTCGGCTCGCGGACGGCGGACGCCACGGTACTGGCGAACGCACTCTTGGAATCGGTTGAACGTGGTTAATCTGGGTTACCCGGCCATCAGTCGTCTGTCCATTCGTAAACTCCTGTACTGCCATAGACCTTTACTTCTTCAGGCTTCTTGCCTTCTTTCATTTATTCTTAAAATAATAATAATGATAATAATAATAAACAAAAAAAATACTTGAAATTTTTCGCTCTTTTTCTCACCTTTCTACCTATCGATTTACTTTCTTTATTGCTCTAATCATCTCCTCGTTTACACTTCATCGTTTTTGCATATACTAAAAATTTATTTATTTATTTAACGACCGAAATCTACTTAACGTTGGTCATTTTTTAATTTTCATATTTATCCTAATTTTTTTAATTTATTGTCATTTATATTTCTACAATAATATTTTTATTACATTTTTTATTTTTTTTTTTTTTATTTTTCATCATTATCATAAATTTTACAAAATTTTCTAAATTAAATTTCGTTAAAAGTTGAATTTAAAATAACTTACAAATTATTGAGTCTACGAAAAAACTCAATAAATATTTTTTTTTAGCAAATTTAATTCTCTACAAATTTGTTTATATACATTTTTACCATATCTCTAATAGATAACTCAGAATTTCCATTTTAAGCACTAAGCTTTCAATTTAAGTCAAAATCGCATCCTACTACTAATTTTATTTTTTCAAAATAAAATACTGGCTTAAATATCAAAAATATGAAAAATTTCAATCAATACAATTTTATAGAAAAATAAATTCTCTACAAAAAAAATTCCCATGACTTTATCTATAAATTCAATATTTCAGTCACAATTTTAATTCAAAGCCAACTGTATAAATTTATCATTTAAATTTACCGCAAAAATCGGCATCCCCTCGAGCGTTAAAAATTTACATCTTTAATTTCAAATCCCATAACAGCCAGACCGATCTTCCAACCATCTCGACAAAAAAAAATCAGTAGGAATTTTTAATAAAAATTTAAGCGGATCAAGTAAACCGATTGGAAACATATATATGTAACATGTGTAAGAGACAATAAAAGAGTAATGGACGCGTGACGTGGACTTATCGCGATCCAGTCATATAGACCTAATACCCGTTACGTTAATGTGACTTTTTCCTCCGCTATAGGCTATAACACATCGTGTAACGGTTGAGTTGACATACGCATGCGACATATCTTACATTACATTAGGGCATGTAGATCTATTAAGTCAAAGAAGACATCATAACAACAACAACAATAACAATATAAATAATTATTATTATCATAAATATTAAAATATTAAATATAAGACCTCCGATTTTTCGTATCATTAGCGTCCAATTTATTAAAATTATTATTTACCAGTCGATTACATTTTAAATTATTGGACAATTACCAAAATTACTTGATAAAAAATAACGGACTCAGTAGCGGTCTACTACATTGTAATACGATATATAAAATATATACTGAGCAAAAAAAATATATCGGATTATTTTGAATATTTAAATATTCAAGTGAAAAAAATTTGGCTACATGTTATTCATATAAATATAGAAAGAGCGATTTTTGGAGTAATAACAATTTCTGTAAGAGGAAATTAAATTTTTTTACTTGATTTTGAATCGAACTGACGGCTGACATTTACAGAATGAGGTAAATATCGAATTTATAGGCTCGTAATTATTATTACGAATTATATGAACGTGTGGCGAGTCTCCAAATCTGTCAGTGGGTCAACAACTCGATACCAGGGCCAATGGACTTTATGTTAATGGCCTTGAACTACAAATATATAATAATGATAATATATAAAAATATAAATTAAATTACCGTTTATAGGTACCTCAGATATTTGGGTCATGTCCTTGGAATGTTTTTTTGTTCTTTTTGTAGGATAAAAAAAATTTTTAGTTTTAAATTGTCATCCACGGGTACAGTGGGCACAAAGAAATGTACAAGCACTTTCTATTGTAGAGGAATGTGTGTATGGAATTTGTATGGAGGTAAAATTTAAAAATTTTTTTAATTATGCAATGGTATTCAAAAATAATTAGAGGATTATTTAATAGTCTTATTTATTTTTTAATTTATTTCTATGAAATTTTTTATCTCAGGCTTTGAATATATATATATATATTTTTTTTTATTAAATGGTGGGTGTATAAAATAAAAATACCGAATTTATTTTGGTTAAAATTGAGAAGAAAGTAGATTTAAAATTTAAAAAATTTAATTTTCTTATAAAGAATTTTTATCACGATTTTAATATCAACTCGCGAAATTTATATTTTTATATATTTGTGGAACAAGGAGATGCAAAATAGCGCACTATAAATTTTAATGATCGAAATTTGTATAAAATATAAATTTCTGTTAAAAATTCCGACAACAAAATTTAATTTTTAAAAAATTTTTAGTCATAATTTTTTTTAATTCACTTCAATAAAATTCGTGTGCACAAATTTAAATAATTAAACTTACAATAAATTAGGCATATATTTTTTTACATTAATTACACTAGAGTTAAATTACATAAATAAATAAATATTAAAATATAAATAATGCAGTCGTTTGTAATTAATTAATTAATTAATAAATAAATAAATAACATAATTAATTATATTTATTCTCATCGTTGTCTATAATAACCAGGCACTGGATAATGATAAGGAGCCGGATATCCAGCTCCGAGTCCTGGATAAATATCATTTCTATGTGACCAGCCAGGATCTTCGTTACCGTATCCTGATAAAAAAAAATTTACCATTAAAAAAATTTTTTCTTTTTCCAGACAAAATTTTGATACTGAAAGAAAAAAAAAATTACCAGATGGATAATCCACAGGAGCTTCAGCGGCAGTGCCCCAGTGGAATGGAAAACTCAGCCCATGATGTGGAACTTTGCAAATTCGTAATTTCGATAAAAATCCTGGGACAAAAAGACCGCCGATGATAATCAATTTTTTGATCAAATGGACGCCCAAAAATATTGGTATCAACATCATTTTCAATTTAATCAAATTTAGCAAAATTAGAATAGGAAAAATAATGGCTTTTTTCTTTTTGTGAAAAATTCGTGCGCCATCTGGAAAAAAATAAATTCTGTTATTAAATGAATTATTTTTTGCAGAACTGACTGTTCAATGGTTCAAAAGTTCCTTTAGTAATTAATCACTGTTATTAGACTACAAGAAGATTTATTACACTGCTGATTACGCAGCAACCTGACACCTGCTATAATCATCAATATGCATACGAGTACGAAAATAAAAAGATTTTTCTTGCCGCGGCATTCCAGAAGAGAAAGGCTCATCGTTAGCATAGTTCTGCGCCTTGTAGACTACGCATTAGTTCAAAATTAGTTTATGGTGCAAAAATTAATCAACAGTAGCAAGTATTCAGATCAAGGTTTCAAAAAAATTCACAGAATCAGGCAAATACGGGCCGAAATGAATTTTATTTTTTTAGTTACACAGAAAATGAAGCCCGACCTTCAAGAACAGAAAAAAAAGATTTCTTGCCCAAGAAAATTTTTATTTTCAATTTTTCGCGCCAAAAAATCATTTTTTTGTACATGCTGCCAAGCTTGGATCAAAATTACATTTACTCTGCAAAATATCCAACATTTTTTATTAAATATTAAATAGAAAAATTTCTTATTTTAATTTTCAAAAATCAAATAAAAAAATTATTCAAAAATTTCAAAAGTTCGTATATTTTTTTTTTTATTAAATAAAATAATATTCAAAAAAATTGAAACAAAATAAAATTCTTAAGAAATTTTTTTTTAAAATTCCTAGCTCACGTTTTTAAAACCAAAATAAAATTCGAAACTCCATTTTGCCTCATATTGATATAAGTTACACCCTAAATATGAAATAAATAAAAAAAAAATTACCTGTTGCACCTTTTTGCATTTGCGCAAGTTGATCCTCATCCACTACAATCGGAGCATTTGAAAATGTTCTACCGGTAGTCAAAGCCGGTTGGAAGGTATAAACTAGAGCACGTCGCTTAATTATTTCCTCAGCGAGCTCGCGCAAAAAATTAAGCGTATCAGCGACGCCAAATTTATAATTCTTAGCGGCCTTGGATACGTTCGGCAAAATTTCCTCCTCTGTCATCGAGGGTATTTTTATTAATTTCACTGGCCCGTAGCTGAATTCCTAAATGAAAAATTAAACAAAATTAATAAAATTAAACTAAATAGTTTACACATTAAATTGATAAATTACCTTCTCACGCACGACTTGATTTAGCCATCTAGCAACACGATATTTACCACAAACCACAACGTCTCTCTTAATAACACAATCTCGACGACATCGTGCTACAAAATCACTTGACAGTGTTTCGTTAACGAATTCCGCGTCAACGTTATTAATATAAATCATTAGTATAAATAATAAAAATATCACACACTTAATTGTCCTCGACAATGACTCTAAACAATGATAATTATTTTTTTTACTGTACATAAATATCATATTACACTTCATTATATATCACGTCATGCAACTCCGAGTGTGTGACGACTTGTTTATTAATTTTAATTTAATATTCTATTTATTAATCATTGCACTTATTTAATTATCATCTGTAACTGTCATTACACTGGAAAAAAAAATTGTTCGGGATTTTTTTTTTCTCTTCGCAGTTGAAGGTATGAAATTGATTAGAAAGTGTTATTAATTATTTTTTTAGTGGCAATTAAATGAACTGTTTTTAAAAAATTGGATAATGTTTGTAAGAGATAGTGATATTTGCACGATGCTGTAAAGTTACTAGTTGCGAATAGAAGATGGTCTGAGCATATATACAAGAAATGAATATAGGTCGGTGGGGGTAACGGTCCATTGGTTAGAAATACTCTTAGATGAAGTGTACCTCGTATCGCGGATAGTCGATCGCGAATAAAATGATTGAGGCTGTTAAAAGACACATACTCATTGTCGGGATTAAAAACGTCACTTTTCCGCCTAATTTTGAATACTCATTAAGTCAATGGTGGGTTGGAATTTTTTTAAAATTCAATTTGTCCTTTAATGTGTGTAATTATACGGATTAAATTCGTCGTGCATACTGACTAATTGAATCACGATTGTAATTTTGTGGACAATGACCGGGTACATTTTCAGCTTTAATCAATTTTTTTTTTTTTTTTAAATTATAAAATCGTGAGTTTAATTTACAGCAAAATTTCGTATGTAGAAGACTAATTTTGTTAATAATTAAACTGAAATTATTTTTAGTATTTAAATATAAAAAAAAAAATCTCGATAGCTCTCAGAAATTTTAGAAAAAAATTTTTTTTTAATAAAAAGACAAAAACTGATATTGTAACATGTATTAAAAAACAGTAAAAATAAAATCAATTAAAGTATCATTAGATACAAAAAAAAAACTAAAATTTAATTTGTCTTTAAAGGCATAATTTTATTACTTCACACTATTCATAAACGATCTAATAAAAAAATTTATTTAATGGTAAAGTTTAACCTCCCATCAAATAGGCCATCGGTAACGCATGAGTTCTATCTATTTTTTTTTCTAAAATAAAATAAAAATTCACTTGCTGCATTTTTTGTACTTATCAAAATTTACTATCGCGACTGTCTTCAGACTAGTTAATAGTTAATAATTAGTATTACTTATTAATAATATCTCTGACTGTTAACATAACACGCGACAACTAGCACGTGTGGTGAATCTTGAATGTGATGAGACTGTAGAGGTCAACTCGTGTCCTGTAACGAGGTCACGGGAATACCTTTCACCCTATTCTTAAACTTGGCCATTAAATACTTATATATTTTATATAATACATAAATATCTGCAATTAAATGGGACGCGATTGAAGGTCGTCGAATGAATTATGTGAAATATTCTAACCTCCCCTCTTTCTGACCTTCCCTTCCTTCACCTAGTCCTCCTCTGCCTTTATAATAATAATAATAATAATAAATGACAATGAATACAACCCGATGTGATTTTATTTACATCCCACTGTAAAAAATCAGGAGTAATTCGGATTTTCTTTCCGAATTCATTCCGTCTAGGAGTTCGGAAGTCAATAAATATTTTTTGGATTTTTTTTTAGAGTATAAATATAAAAAAAGAAAAAATTTGAAAAAATTGCACTTGTAGTTTTTTAAATTCTCTACGTGTGCATATTTTTAGTTTTTTTTTTTTTGTAATTGAACTGTTGAAAAAAAACAATCCAAAAATTACTAATTTTTGCATAGCAGTTCTTCAACTTAAATTTATCAAATATAAGTAAATAAATATATGTACTTTGTACGCTACATCCTCATTTCAAAGAATCTTTTCACAGAAAACATTTATGCCTCAACAAAACAGCGGCTTACTTTAGTAACAATTGAATTTTAAATGTAATTACTAATTCTAAAAAAAAAAAAAAATTGAAGTTATCAAATAAATTTTTTTTTATTTTCAGTCCAGGTTTAAAAGTTTGTTGGTTTTTGTCACCGCAAGATGACAATTGAATTTCTTCAGTGGGAAATTTTTAAATATTTCGAGGGTTTTGTCATTTACCTCAACGATTTACGGACAAGAGCTAACTGTGCATCGGCAATGAAATTTGAAGAATGCTAAAATATTAATAAGTGGTTAATAATAATACTTTTTATAATTAAAAAAAATCGTTAATTATTTAAGAGAAAAAAAAATTTAATTTAGAATTTGGGTTGCGGATTGTCAGAGGTATTGTTGCTACTTTCTGTTATATATGAGAATTTAAAAAATATATGTGAATAAATGTAACTGAGTAAGTTTAATAAATGAGTTATTATTGTTGTTATTAAGGTTACTGGTTTTATTATGAGTACATGAGATGACATAGATTAACAGGAATCTACGAAGATAATCGATGAGTACAGGTACTTGGTACAAATAACAAGTTACACTTAATACCGGAAAAAAGTTATTATGATCTCTTGAAAAAAAAATTAATTACAAATATAGCGAACTATTTTTTTTTCTAAATTATTATTCATTGACTTTATATGTGGGGTAAATTGACTCTATAATTTTACTGAGAATATCTCATTAATTTTTATAAACCTACGGAATTTTCAATTAATTTCTGACAAATTTTGAAAAAAAAAAATTGACAGTTAAAATTTTTTTAATTTAAAAAATATTTTTTTTTTAACAAAATTTCAGTTTTTTCTCTGGATTCCAAAAAATATTCGTTATTTTGTTTATATACTGGTTAGTTAACTGTTGACTCAGAAAATAAATTTTTTGACGTGATTGTGATGTTCATTATGGTAATAAATATTAGTAAGAAATTTCTTTAAGCTTTGAATAAATAAATGGCTTAGAAAATTTTTTTTTGTTAAGATTTGCATTGATAGACAAGTACATAAATAAATATATACATATGTGTTAATTGGATTCGTCATGGGAAATGATGAAGTTAATTATTATTTACCAATAATTAAAATATTTATTATAAATAATCGATATAGTCAGAGGTTACGTCAAGCACATGATGTTAAATTTTGTATTTTTATTTTTATTATTTTCACCCATAATCCACATAACATTATATATTATATATTATGATTATGGAGAAGTTATTATCAATAAAATATTCATTTTCTCACTCTGAGAATAAAAATAAATTTAAATTACTAATACAGTTTCAAATGCCCCCGAGAAGAGTGTTCGGAGTTGATTCGTCAGTCGTTCACATGTTCAATGTTTTTTTTTTTTATTTTTCCTTTAGTTATATTACTACGAACCGATAAGACGTACGGTCAGATTTAAGTGTGTCACGATAATCTGAACTCAAGTCATCGTTGAAGCACATTTTATAATAATGATAATAATAATAGTAATAAATGGATGTGAGTATAAATACATTGATGCCGACGCACCTTTTATTGGTAACCTTACGTTTAATTATCACGTCTGTATATTTCCAAGTATTACAGCCAATGATACATAATTTATAATCTTATTATTTTTATCTACTCATTTTTTTTTTTTGAGTACTTAGATATTTCCTCGTTCTCAATAAGCTTCTTAAACTATGAATTTCTTAGAAAAAAATAAAAAAAAATAACAAAAATTTAAACCAAAATTTTGTGGGAAATTTAAAAAAAATTACAAACTTTGTATAGTTGACTTTGAATGAATATTGTGGCTTAACTATTGAACTTACAGACAAAGTTATAAGAACCTTTTTTGTAGAGAATTTAATTTTCTATAAAATTGTATAGGAACATATTTTTCATATTTTCAATAGTTTAGCCAGTATTTAACTTTGAAAAAATAAAATTAGTAGTAGGATGAGATTTTGATTTAAATTAAAATTCTTTGAAATTAAAATTCTGAGTTTTCTATCAAAGATACGGTGAAAATGTATAGAAGCAAATTTATAGAGAATTAAATTTCCTACAAAAAAGAATTCATTGACTTTTCTTGTAAACTTAATAATTAAGGAGTTATTGTAATTTAAACATTTGTTCAAATTTCGTTACAAAATTTTGGAAAAATAATAACAACAATAATAATTAATTTTTTTTTTTAACTTAAAAATAAATTTTTTTGTTCATATATTGCCAAAGTACGGTTTCAGTATTTATGTCATTGCAACTATTAATATTATCATAAAATTTTCAAATTTTAAAAAGTAATAAATTTCGATAAGAAGTTAAAAATAACCACCATCTTGTGATAAAAATAAAAACTAACTTCCGCGTTAGCGGACAGAACATTAGTCTACAAGTAAATCGCGAGAGGGACTAAGATACGAGTGCGCCGCGCACGCGAACGAGTCAGATCAATGTGAGCTCGATTCCGCGGCGATTCTGTGCCGAAAGACGGGCGGGGTCGCGACAATTTATTTAATTGCGAGCCGTATCCCTAAAAGTTAACATCTAAGACAGAATTAATTTTTTTAAATTTACACACGCGTTTATTGACGTCTCTTACGCCATCTGGAGGACCTGACACATGTCGCATCAGTCACCGCAAGTACTCGGACCGGTGCGGCGCGTAAGTTTTGTGTCTCCTCCATTTTTATTTTTTAATTTTAAAATTTCTGTTCTCTCTATTCCAAAACAATATTTTTTTTTTAATAAAAAAAAAATTAAATTAAGTTGAATTAAATAAATACTTATAATTATTTCAGCTTTAGGTAAAACCGTACGGTAGTGGGGGAAACTGTCTGTGAATGACCGGCTCAGAGTAGGGGCAGAGAAAAATAAAATAAAATAAACCCGACGAAGAGAGATTTAGAGAGAGAGAAAGTCGACGTAGGACACGTGAAATATCCTGTTGAGAGTCAGGTATAAAAATATGTCCAACTCCAAAAACCGAATTGATCTAGAGAAACCAAGATGGGACCAGAGTACTTACATTGGACGGGCCAAACATTTTTTGAATTTAACAAATCCGCTAAATGTCTTCGTGTCTGAAAAAGAACTCGACAGATCCCGAGATATCGTTTCTAAATACAGGCAAGATATTCAAACATTTTAATTTTTATTTTTATTGACGTCACTTGACGGCTTACTGCTAAATAAATGCTCATTATTATCATTTAATTTTTTTAATTTATTCAATATGTTGTGACAGTTATTGCACACAAGACATAATCACTTAGAACGGGTCAACAACTCGGTTACGAAATGCAATAATTTTTTTTTTTTTTTTTTTTTTTTTTTTACGAATGTAATTTATTATTAATTGACGTCAATAAAATATATATATATATATATATATATATATATATATATATATATATATATATATATATATATATATATATATATAGAAGTTTTTTATTGCGATAAGATAGTTGTTAGTAATTACATAGTGTTAGTTTATAAATTAAAAATGTACTTGATAAATTTGATCTGGAAATTTTTATCGAATGCAATTACAAAAAAATTTAGACATTTTTACCAAAAAAATTTTTCAAAAATTTTGATATTTTTAAAATGCTCTAGTGTGCATTTTAATCATTTTTTTACATTAATATTTATTTTTTTTAATTGAAAATAATTATGAGCTGATTTTATTGCAGTAAATAAGGAGAGCATGTACACCCATAAAAAAAGGATTTATATGAAATTTATAAAGAAATTCCCATGAAGAAGTCTAATGCACTGTAAAAAAAGTCGGAGTGAATTCGGAGTAAGTAGAGATTGTACTCCAATTTAAATTTACTCCCTCTCAAAGTTCCGGAGTTTAAAAAATAAATCACCGTATTCACTCCGAAAATTTTTTACAGTGTAGTGACAATCACTATTTAATTTATACCACAAAAAAAAATTACTGCCCGTATTCTGTATAATGATTAGTTGCCTTTGCCTATATCCTAAGTTTTGCTTGATTATTTTTTTGGGTAGTAAATGTACTAATAAAAAAATTTATTTTAGAAAAGGGGAGTCACTGGAGAGTCTTAAAATAACAGAAGATGAATTATGGAAGAACAAATATTTGTACGACAGCGCGTATCATCCCGACACTGGTGAAAAAATGCTGGTTATTGGGCGTATGAGTGCCCAAGTACCCATGAATATGTTGATCACCGGCTGCATGTTGACTTTTTATAAGTAAGAACTTGAAAAATTCATATGAAAAAATTTGAAACCCGTAACTGCAATAAATTTCTTTGACATTTAAATTCAAAATAAAATGCCAAGTAAACAAATTTTGTAACTCGAAAAACAAAGAACTAAAATTAGACCCGCCTACATTTCTAATGGAGGTTACATGATTTTATTTCAATGACAAATTATATATAATCTCAATAATAATAATTTTAAAAAACAGTATTATGCTTTAGATCGACCCCAGCTGTCGTGTTTTGGCAATGGTGCAATCAGTCATTCAATGCGGTGGTTAATTACACGAATCGCAGTGGCGCCAGTCCAATTCCAACTGAGACACTGGTACGCAGTTATGTTGGGGCAGTAGGTGGCGCTGTTATCACGGCACTATCGTTAAACCGGTTGGCACGTCATGCCCCTCCATTGGCGGGTAGGTTGGTTCCAATGGCCGCGGTCGCTGCTGCCAACTGCGTAAACATTCCGCTTATGAGGATAACAGAGTTGCAAGAAGGAATTGAGCTCCAGAGTGAGGAAGGGAAGAAAATGGGCCACAGCAAAAAAGCTGCAAAAGAAGCCATCGCTTCTGTTACCATGTCGAGAATTTTAATGGCGGCGCCAAGTATGGGTAAGTTTCATCCACACTGCTATAGATTTATTCCAAATATCTCAATAAATATCAAGTTTTTGGAAAAACTCAAAGAGACCTTTTTTGTAGCGCTTTAAATTCTCTACTAAAAAGGTATCTTATCATTTTTCAAAAAACTCAATAGTTATTGAGATATTTTGAGTTCGAAGTAGCCTGGGTCTTCTGGATGCGCGACAATTAAATTTGAACCTTTGAGAAGACTAATTAGCAAGATAACTAATCGCTAATTAAATTACAGTCTTGTCTCCGATACTGATGAACTTTTTGGAGCGACGCAACATGTTGGCCAAGGCAAAATGGGCAGCAGCACCAATTCAATTAGTAGCTTGCGGTGTCTGTTTGACCTTCGCGACTCCCCTCTGCTGCGCACTCTTCGCCCAACGAGTCCCGGTATCTATTGATCATCTAGAGCCTGAGGTGCAGGAAGAAATACGAGCTAAAGACCCCAATATCAAGATGCTTTACTACAACAAAGGATTATGAGCACAAGTTAGGTTACCATCCAAACACTGGGCGCCATTTTTCAGTGTATTTTGAACTCTGCTATACAGGTCGCTGCTGTTAGTTTTGTTTGCGGTTAGACTGCTATAGCACAGAATTAAAAAAAAAAAATATCAATAAATATTTCAGAATGGAATATCATGACACAAAGGAACGTTATAAATATCAATCAAAAAAATAATAAATGAATCTCTGAGACGCATTTACGTCAATTACGTGGACTGATATCTGAAAAAAGTGATAAATGACAATAAAATAAATAAATAAATAAATCTATGAAGCAGTTACTTAAATTTTTTTTTATTTATTGAACAGTAATTAGTAATTTATAATTTTTAAATTAATATACAGCGTAATCTTTAACAGGAACAGTCGGCTTGTGTTTGGCATCTTGATTTGTGTTGAATGCAGAGTGCGTAAGACAATAAGGTTTTATTTTTTTGTAGTCCTCATTGGTGGTAAAAGGTATCGGAGGTGGAATGCGACGAATTTTTCTGCCATGCCGACCATCTTTGCGATGCCAGAGTCCACTGCGAGGACGGTTACCCAGCTCTCGATTTCTCTGGGCGCTGCCGATGGGTGTTGAGCCGTGATCGATATTCGAGAGCCTTCCCACGGTGGCCATGCAGGTGCTTGCGAGGCTGAAGAGCTTCTTGCTGGGCATCTGGACTATTACGCGGTCGTCGCCATCGCGACGGAGAATCGTCCCGTAGGTCCCAGCGGCGTGGATCAAGAAACCTCCGAGACCTGGGTACTTTTCCACGCAGTTTACTATCGTGCCAGTAGGCAGGGCGCCAAGGGGATAAGCGTCGCCTTCGAAAGCTCTCACAGACATACGAGGAATTCCCTTGGAAGTTCGGATCACTTGGCCGGGCTTCATGTTCTCGGTGGCTAGGATGTAGCTCAGCTCTTTGTCGTGGGCTACTAGAGCGACGTATGACGTCCTACAGCCGTCTTTAAATACCTCTAGGACTTTTTCCTCTTTAGGTGGCAGTGATGGGTCAGTTGGTCCATCTCGGTTCCATTTTATCCAATGGTATTTGTGTTTTATTCCACCGCCTATTCCTATCGCTACTAGTCTCCCTGTAATCATTAATATAATTCTTAGTATAGAATTTAAAATTTAAATCATTTTTAAAAATTTTTTTTCAGAAATTTCATAACTTTTTTTCCCAAAGAAAATTTCTACTTTTTTCAGAAACCAATTGTCGGTAATTTAGTTTTCAATTGAAATGTAGCTTCCAAATAAAAATAAAAATAAAATAGATGTCTCTGATGACTTTGTTACGGAAATAAACAAATACTCTAATTAATAAATAGAAAATTTTAATTGTGGAATGTAATAATTAGGAAATAGAAAAAATAATTGGGAAAAAAAAATATTTTTACCTGTAATGGGATCTCTGCCAGCGAGATTGGTAACCTGAAGAGGTTTCACTGTGTACTTGTCCTCGAAATGCACGAATCTCCGGTAACTTTTTCCTTTCACCCCCGGTTTTGGTTTGTCAATAACAACGAAGGACTGCGTAGCGCGAGTCTGCTGCACTTGACAACCCAACGAGCCATTGTACAAAAATATATCAAAGTTTTTTCCGACAACACGGCGTAACAACCCGGACATCGCCATTTTTATCACTCAACACTAACACGTGTTGTCAGCGCCCTCTTTTTTCGGTTTATTAACAGTGACAACACTGCGGGTAATTTATCATCCGAAATTCTTTTTATCTTTTGTAGAAGCGGAAAATAGAAAACTTAAAAAATTTCATCGGATAAAGTTTTCAAAATTTTGACATAAAATGACGGGTCTAATTTTAAAATTTCAAAGTTTCTCAACAGGAAATTAAAAATTTTTTTTTTTAAATTGGATGTCAAAATTAATCTTAGAAAAAAAAATTATCACTATAAAAGTAAATAAAAAAAATAATTAATACGGATACTAATTTTGAATATCGACTTATCTGTAAAGACTTTTCCCTTAATATTAAAAACTAATTCCCATACAAAATAATAGTATATTAAAGAGTAATAAGTGATCTCTCTCTCTCTCTCTCTTTCTTTCTAGTTGTCACAGTCGCGGTAATAAATGTGCAACACGAGTGGTTATAACGCGGTCGAGGAGTAATCTAAAGCTTGAGAAAATAGTAAAGTAAGGGCTGCAGTTGCCTCATGAAAGACGAACCAACCATCGTAAAGTGAGAGAAATAGCTTAATAAGGTACAACTCTCTTTCCCTCAGGCCCTTAGCCACCTTGCTCTTAACAGTAAGACAAAAATAAAAAAAAAAAAGATTAAACCAAAGATAAAGAAAGAAGCAAAAATACAGGAGAGTCGATGGTTAAGTTGGACGTGCTGGTGCCTGTGCATCCCAGGGTGTGCAAAGTGTTCGGGTGTGAGTAAGGCACAATATATATATACACAGATATATAAAGTAAGGTGGGTAAGATGGCGGACAATTTGCCGCTCGACTACTCTTACCCGCACTCCTACTTCAACTACCACCCTCGACAATTCCTCTCCATCGTCGTAGTTGGTCTGGTCTACGTACCAGTACAGTACGGGTAATAGATGTTCCTCCTTCGCGACAGTAAACCGGTTGGCGTGCGCGCGCGTTTAAACTTATCTAACACTACTACAACAACAACAACATCTAATACTACTTCTACTTCCTTACTGACTATTCCTGCTAACGTTCTGTTACATGCACACCAATAGAGATTATGTCCTGGTGTGCATTTCACTCATACACGTGGTGTGTATTGATAACAAATGAAGCTGTAGGTGTGAAGGTACATTCAAGGACTTATCAGTTCAGTAAGGGTGTGCTCTAGTTAATTATAGTAATGGCGGGAAAATAGTAAAATTTTAAAACTTAAATAACTTTTTTTTTAATTTTAAATTTTTATATTTTCCCGCCATTACTATATTTAGCTAGAGCTGGATCATTTCCGAAGGTTTACTTAATTTAAATATTTAAATGGCCCGAAATAGTAAATTTATGCACACCATCGGCTTAACTCTGGTGTAGGCCAGCTCGTGCATTAATGTGCTGGTATATGTTTGAGGAAGTAAAAGTTGAGGGTCTTTTGTATGTTAGATGTTACTTTATGAGTTAATATGCTGATGAGATAGATGTAGAGAGAAGTTGTCTTAGTATTCCGGCAGCCATCTTCTCACTTAATAAAATAATTACCCCAAGTCAATTAAGCCCTTGCCGTCTGTTCTCATTCCATTTAATGTGGAATTGAAGATGCCGAGATTTAATGTACTTGGGGTGAGGCATCGGTACTTTAAATGGTGCGCTGGGTGTGCTCACTGGTGTGCATGGTGTGCGTAGACAGGTAGTAGTTAAATGAGGATCCAAAATATATAACCGGTCTTTCCATACTGTGCTCTGATAGAGAATCCACGCAGTTGATTATTGTCGACGAGACTACTCGGAGGGTTGATGGCGCGGGTTGCCAGGTCTGTCGAGGTACGCGGCGGGTTCCGAGGGTAGTCGCGGTGGAGGTGGTTATGGCGGCACTCGTTCATCGTAATTTCGGCTTTTATCGAGTTTACATAGGCACTGAGAGTTTGTACATATACCTTTTTACGTTCAAACTTTTTTTTTATATAAATGCGATATTTTTTTTTTCAAAAATTTTTTTACAGGGTAGATAAAAAAAATTTTTCTATTATAATAAAATTTATTTTTATCTATTTCTCCCGGTCTCGATAATTAAATAAATAAAATATATAATGTCTTACGTAAATAAAAAAAAAAAGTAGACTATTTTTTATCAGTACGTTAAGTAAAAATATAAAAAAAATTTAATCGCAGAATAATACGAATTAAACATTAAATTATTTAAGTACACAACAAAATGCTAATTTTCATCCTTTCATCTCCATCTTAGTCTTTAAAAATCCGCTTTCTCGCTCAGCAATCTTCTTTATACTACAACTTCTTCTTTCTCCATAAACCATAATTTGCATGCCCGTGTACCATCAAGAATAAAAGGCAAGCTCTCTTTCTCTCTTTCTCTCTAAAAACTACCTCCAGGCAATTCTCAAGCTTTCTTTCTTTTATTCTTTCTGCTTCCCTCTCCAGCCCACCGACCCCTTAACTCTCTTTTTCCTCCAGTCACAGTCTTAAGCGAGTAAAAATAAAAAAAACTTAAATAAAAGTACATTCTTATAAACTAAGATCGAGGTGAAAACCTCCTGGTCGATGAAACATTTTTACTCATATATATACTTATATACATTATACTTTTTACCCAACAACTTTAATCTCATTCTCCAACCCTGAGTTTAAAATCCATATCATAAACTTTGTTTTCACCGCAGTCTAGCTGTGAAACAAAACACAAGACACTAAATAAAGTACAATAGCCAAGTTATGAGTCTGCTCAAAAGATCTAGGCATTGAATAATCTATGAGCTAAAATCCGATAGAGTGTGAAGAATAAACTCTAAGTTTATTATCCTTCTTGAGTAATTTTATCCTGATTGATCGGAAGCTCTGTGGTAAATCCATTGTTGTACATCTTGATGACGTACCAACACGATTAAACGACTGAAACATTACTCCGGCATAGACGTAAATGTAATAACAATAATAATAGTAGTGGCGGTGGTGGTAAACGGGATTCACTGAGGATGAAAAGCCGTTGCGGGTGAGGATGCGAAGTAGGGTGCAAATAATAACAATAATCATATTTTCCGGCAACATGGCCGCTGTGTAAAGGGCGACTGGGGTTGGTACGAGGAAACAAGGGGGCAAAGGGGTAGAATAGGTAGCTAGCTATAGAGTTTACGGGGCAAGTGAGGAGAGCGACGGGAGACGGGCTCATGGGTGGCGAATGCGATCCTGTGAGTGGGTGCCAGAGACTGGGCGCCTCGGGAAGAAGGCAGGAGGGTTATCATAATATTACAAACCACCAGGGCCGTATCTATATCCCCAACACGATACACCTAAGTCCCCACGCAATTCACGCGAATCACCACATCGGCAATTGTCAAGTCGCCTTTACTCCTTTATCCCAACACCAATTGCTCTTAAAACTTTCTCTGTGTGCGCTTAGGATTTCTTACCCCCACCCGACGGTATTCTTGTCAATTACCTTTACTGGGTTGCCAATATGCTTGTTCTTTAGTATATACATCTATATATATATATATATATATAATGTAGAGAAGTAAAGTTACCTCTTCCCAGTACTCATATCTATTTCCCTCGAGCTATACGTGCTCTACCTGGCGTTATATCGTTTCTACCACGCCCTCATCTCGTTTCGCGTTACGTTCATATCATCCCCTTGTATTCATTCTTTTTTATTTTTATTTTTGTTTATTTATTTAGTTTAGTTTTTTTTTCTAGGTTTTTTGACTTTTTTTACGGCAGCTACGCGGATAACAACGTCCTCGGCCACGCTCCTCAGACTCAATTCCGTGTCGACGAGTTATAGGTAAATTAAAGTGATGAAAAAAAGAACAAGTTGCGGAAAAAAAAAATTGTGGGTATATGACAAAAGAGATGGCGAGACGGAAATATAATTAGCAATAAATTTTAGGTTCATGTTGTTAGTTTACTTTTTTATTATTATTTCTTTTTAGGGAAATATTTCGTGGTACTATTTTTCAGAGAGATGGGGAGGGGGGGTACTTTTTGTTTTTTTTTTTAAGAGATCTATTTAAATGTTTTGTTTGATTGTTTGCTTTTGTTTTTGTTCGGGAAGGGGAGGAAAATTTTTAAGTACGAGGGAAAAATGGCAATTTATTATAATTATTCTTAATGTAAATAAGTTTTTTTTATTCCCGCTAACTGCTGATATACAAAATTACTTTTTGCATGGCCGTTTTTATGAATTTTCTCTTGAATTATAATTTTGTAATTTTTTTTTTCCGTTTATTGCCGTAGTTTCTAAAGTAAGCCAGAGATATAGGGATGGAAAACATTAATTATACAAAATTACAGTAAAAAAAAAAAAAAAGAAAATGCGATGTGAGTTGACGCAATTAAAGTATTTGTAAATAAATCACACATTGTCATAAAAAGCTCGACTCTGAGGTAAAATCGTCCAGGGATGAAAATTTCAAATTTGCACATCTAGGCTGACTAAGTTACCCCATATTTATCTACGTGTATTTTAGAATTTTTAAATGAAAAAAAAATTTTCTTGGTCTCGCTGCTTATTTTGCATCAGCTCCCTTGTATTAAAAAAAAAAAAAAATAGCCATGAATTTTGTTGTTTATGAAAACACATTAAAAATAGAGATTCTGAACGCGTGGGAAATAAAACAATCGAGTGGAATAAAATACCACTTGTATACTTATTTACTTATATAAGATACACCCAGTTGTATTGAGAGTGTTTTAAAATTCTTTATCATTGCTTATGTCGTGGTTGAGTCTAAAAGTCTCAAAAGGTTTTGAATTTAGAGTCTGGATTTTAGAATTTTCACGGATAAAATAGACAAGAAAATAAAATAAACCGACAGAGTTTGGAAAACTCTACTACTGTATTATCCTTTTACATATATACATATATAGATATATGTATATAGTAGTCTTTTGGTTTGATCTGATCCGTCGGGAACCACGACGCCTCTAGCAGGTGAATGTTCAATACGAATTTCTAAAAGCTGTCGGTCGAATCCTCCACATTCTGGTTCCCGAGTCCTCTTTACATCGACGCGAGGCAACTTCTGTATGTGAATATATGAGAGCATGTGTGTAGACAGAGCTGAGGATAAGGATGAAAAGAAGACGTGGAGATAAAGAAGATGAAGAAGAAGTAAAAGTACAAATGCCTAAAGTGACACCGCGAGCACAGGGTTGCGTTAGACGGATAAAGAAGTCGAGAGTGGATTGTGAGGATGTGCAAGGAGGCAAGAAGAAGCTTTGAGGGGTGTCGAGGATGAACATCTAGCGGGATTCCACACTGAAGTGTGGTAGGGTGGGCCAGAGGACGTGGAAGCACTTAAAGAATTATCCGATCTCAGGGGGGTGAGGTTTCAGTTGGAGATGGAGATCGAGATGGGTTGATGGGTAGAGGGCTAGATGGGGATAGATCGAGTCGGGCGGCAAGTGGGTGGCCGAAGAGAGCTTGGGCACGTGCATTAATTCCCAGGCCAACACCTAATACCTACTAATACTGTGCCCATGTATCCATCTACCCTTTTACCGCTCGATGTGAGCCATATACTATTGTATATATGTATATATGTACATATATAAAGACAAAAAGGACGACAAAGACAAGCTTGACGACGCGGGATCACGGAGAGCGAAGATCGACGATGGATATTTAACGTACAACTTGCTGGATAATGATGCCTGGAGACTTTTGACCTATTACTCGGGATTTAAGTCAAGAGTTTTTATTTCTAGACTTTTTTTATTTTTTTGACAGACAGTGCTACTTATTTTTTAGTTTTAACAGTTTACCCCTATCAAAAAAATCCATATAAAAATCCAGCCTAGATCCTCACCATGCCAAATCCATATGGGAATTTAATACGGATGTTTACCTCTATTTCTTATGGGAATCTGCACCATGTCAAAATGGGTATTCAGATACCCGCAGTTTCCTATGATGAGCATTTCCCATATCGGAACTATGGATGGTTTTCTATATGGATTCTTATGTATGTCCATATACTCCTACATTGACTACTATGGATTCTTAAAGAAATTCATACTTTGCTATATGGATTCCCATGCAATCCCGCATGGATTTTTTTTAAAGAGACATTAATTACAATTTAATTCCCATATTTGATACTTTTTCTGATCTTGTAAATGTACCAATTATTGGCACCCTATATAAAATCTCTGTTACGAAAAAAAAGTTCAGGGTAATTTTTCGCTTTTGCCAGACGTCTTTTAATCCGTTTCCAGAAAATTTATTTTTTTCCATTAATTCAAAATTTTTAAGTTAAGGTTCTGCATTAAATAAAATAAGCGGTCAATAATTGCCATTCTGCCAGCAGTTGGGTCTTTTATGTCAAATTGTAAAGATATTTACTTGCTTAACTAATATATTATTATAACATTATTATTATTATTATTATTATTATTATTATTATTATTATTATTATTATTATATAATAATAATAATAATGACAATAAATGTTAATCGTGTCATCTCATTGGTAACTGCTATAACGCAAATCCCATGAGCAAAGTTGCACACAGCAAGCCAGACGATTCGTCGACCGGAAAACAATTTGCAACTCGATCAAACTAATTACGCGTCAGCTCGTTACGTATCAACGGCATTAGGTAACTAATTAACGAATTTTCCCGTGGCTGAAAGTACGATTACGCGCATGCCTGCCCTCTCCACATCATTCTCACTCAGCCCCTCTTCCTCCCACTTTCCACATTTTCATCCTCTTTCATATTCGCTTCCAATTCTCTCCTACGATAAATGATAAATGATCTGATCCCAAGAAAATGGTGTGATTTTGAAAATCATCATCAATAATAAAACGAAAACAAAAAATTAAGACCAAATGTCTGCTAGACCCAAAAATCCATATGTAGACATCGCAGACTGCAGGTCTCCTTAAAAAAATTCTTTGAATTATTTATGATTATTATTTTTTTTTTCTGCTCTGGGTTGACCTTCTTCATCATCAGTTAAAGAACAAGCTGATGATGAAGCTCGTTGTTCCGGTGTCTGCACGACCACAGGAGAAGATGAAGACAGAACACAAGTAAAGACCCAAATAAATAAAATAAAAATAAGAAATTGTGTCGAGGGTAAGAGAGAGATGTAAGATATTAAGGAATGAATGTAGACGGCAGAAGAGAAACCGTACGTGTCGCACGTGTTACTAACGCATTCCCCGACAAATTGACTTCAGGCCTTACAATACAATTTGGAAACTTGCACACCATCGTACATTTTTATTTCTTTCAATGTTAATGACTTTGGAGCTCTTATTTACTGTAATTACTTTTCAATTTTGTCATATTAAATATATTTATATATATTAGGGTAGCAGAAAAAAATATCTGTGAAATCCTGCTCAAAATATTTTACTCATCAAAATAGTTGTTTCGAAATTTTAGCGAGAGTCAGAATTTAATTTTTCGAGGACGTCCAAAAACTCGTAAATTTCAAAAATCATGAAATACAAATTTTTGAAAATATTTTACTTTGAATTCTTCAGTGACAGGGATCAAAATTTTAATTTTTCTTATTACTATCAGTACAAATAACTAAGCAAAAAATTTCGAAAAAATCTGTAAAGAAAATTAGGTACCGGGTCTATAATGATCAAATTTTTATAAATGTAAGGACTGATGACCTCATATATTTATATAGATTTACTCTGATCAAAGAACTTGGAGTTTGGAAACTTTCTTGATTTTTTACAGAAATCTACTTTTAGGTTTTTTTCAAAAATGATCAATGAAAAATTATCAAAAATTCTAATTCACTGAGAAAAAGCACAAAAAATTCAAGAAAGTTTCATCAATTTCTTTTAAAGTGAGATTGAGTATGAGTGAATCAAAACTTTGACGTAAGAAATTATAATAATTCAAAGTTGAGCGACAAATTTTGAAAAATTAAGTTAAATTGTCAGCCTCTTCATAAATGAGACACTGATATATATGATATTCAAAACATGATGGGTTTATTATTAGCAGCGAGTATATTACTCAAACTAGTTAACGAAGTTTGTTAAGTGTAAATTATTATTTAGGCTACTGGGGATTTCCTCGCAGTGGGATGTCACTGTAGGAAGTATTTTTTTTTTTTTAGAATCATGATTGCACTTAAATGTTTTTTTGGTAAGAATAATCGAGGATAAATGCTGCTAAATAAAATAAATGAGTAAATATATCGGATGTAGTGAAGTTGTCCCGGAATTGGTCGCCGGTATAGGTTAGGTGTCGAGGAATTAACGGTTTCCGACCGGCGTGAATCTTTTAGAATAGTGTTTTGATTTATTTCTAGTTATTTAGTTGTATGTCGCTCTCGTGTTGAGCCGTGTACCCTGAACAGGGACTGTCATGTCAGAAGAGGAAACTGAAGCTAAATTGCCATTAAATTTCTTCGCGAGCATATTTACGCGACCGGTTTAGTCATTACATTAGTTATGTTTTTAGTGTTGCGCTGCTGTTACTTGACTGACTCAATTTATAGAGTTTTTTTTTCTTTTTCAAGAGTTCATATATTTATATGTAAATTAAATTTTTTTAGCCACTTATATGATGATTAAATAATTTTTCAGTCACTTAACGTGAAACGGCTGAATAAAAAAAAGTCCGTGCATAATTATTGGATTTATTTAATAAGGAATAAAAATTTCAAGCCTAAAAAAATAATAAAATTTTTTTCCAGCCAAAAAGTGGCCGTCAAAAGATTCAGAAATTTATCTGACAGCTTAAAAATTTTTCCAGCCTTTTATCGGTGAAATTTTTTTACCGGGGCTGTAATTAAAAATTTAAAAAAAATTTGACAGTTTTCTGGACTCCCCAAAATAGATAAATAAAAAATCAAAATTTGTCAATTATAACCCGGCATAAAAAATGAAATTTTCAGTGGATAATTATTACTAAATTGTGTAGTTTTAGTATCAGTAGATTGTAAGGGCAATAAAAAAGGTTGAAAAAGTAAAAGGATGAGCTTTATCCTTCGCTCGTTTGTCGAGATACAGTAATTCCTCCTCGAAAGAGTGTCTGGGTCGGTAACTGGTGGAGTCGGGGAAGTAAAAACCTTTCGGATTTCCGGGTAAATCGAGGCGATTATTCATGTCACAGTGAGTAGAGTATAAGTATAAGAGTAGTATTATATCGTAGAGTGTACAGAGTAGAGCGTGTACATATCAGTTGAGTCTCTTAACAGCTCACGGAAATGCTTGCGGAGAAATGCTGCTGCTCTTTCGAGATAGCTCTACAGTAAGCGAACGGTTGTACACACACCTGCATATAAATAGGTATACATTATGCAAAATGCACAAGCTCGGATGACACTCTTACACCAAATATAAATACCGTAAATGCAGACGCTCGTAAGCCCCAGAAATTTTAACAATTTGTCTTTTATCATCGTTTACACAACTTAAATATTTTAGATCGAATAAACTCCATCGACATGAGGAAAATAAATTATGGATGCTATCGGTAGGTAAAAAAAATGACTACAAAAGCTTATTATTGTTAATGTTCGTCCCCTTAACGGGAGTAAAGTGAGTGAGGTAATAATGGCGACCGCTAAAAGTTTGGGGATGAAGAACACCCCCAGCGGTTGCAGGAAAAGCAGAACAAGAACCAGAACCAGAAGCAAAAGCAAAAGAGAAAGAGAGCGAGAGTAGGGGTCGGTTTGATAACGAGCCTCGGTACGCGGAGGCGTCGCGGGATAGTAGGGGAGCCTGGGGCACGAAGGCCCCCCTGGGGCATAAAGGCCCTCTTCAAAAATTAGGTAAAATTTTTTTTTTTTATTTTCCGTCAAAGTATGACCTTCATAATGTTTTTAGTATATTTTAAGTCAATACGTGATATGAGGGGCAAAACGGACAACTCGAAAAAAACATTATAAAGAAAAAATTATTTTTTTTTTATTTTCCGTCAAGTTAATTTTTTCGTGACAATTTTTTTTTTAATGGTCCATTTTACCTCATACATCACATACTGGCCTAAAACGTCATAAAAACATTATAAAGGTCATAACTTAACGGCAAATAAAAAAAAAATTTTTGTTGATAATTTTTTGGAGAGGAGGCCTTCGTGCCCCAGAAAAAAAACAAATTTTTTTTTCGATTTTTTGCAAAATTTCTACTTATTCTTTCGATATCGACGGAAAATAAGTGAATTTTATGGTTAAAAGCCACAAAAAGAAAAAACCGGCTTAAGGGGGCCTTCGTGCCCCAGGCTCCCCTATAGTCGTTGAGAGTTGAGTTGAGTTGAGTTTAGTTGAGTCGGAAGAGGGCATTTGAGTGGGTGGTTAAAGGTGGGGAGGAAATAGGGATTCCATTATTTAACCGAGGTAGTTTAGGCGAGTATTAGGGGTTTGAGTTTATGACACCCCTCGGTAGCCCGGATTGCCTATTAATACGATATGAGCTTCGCCCGGCCTGGTTTCTCTTCCGACCCCATCTCTTTCTCTCTTTCTCTCTCTCTTTCCATATATATATATATACATACAGTTCAACTCTTCGTCGTTTTCCGCAACGCTCGGAATTTTTTTACACCCCAGCAGTAGCCGTCTTTCCACCTACCTAACTCCATCTACCACCCCTTCAACTCGAACGCTCTTTTTTCCACCCGTCAGTTATATATATTAAATATATATGAAACTACTACAGTTACACATATATATAAATGAGTGGGGCGTAACGTTGAAACCGGACCGTTGAGAATCGTAGGCACCGAGTCGAATTAAACCGCGAATACCGTCCTCTCGTTACCACTCTATATACCTGAATTTATATTTTTATTTTTATCTGTTTTTATTCTCTGTTCACTCTTTCTCTTCCTCTTTCCTGACGGTAGACCGGCAGTTGCTCTATAGATATAGGGGTATGCTATCATGAACACAAGCACACACAAATCGAAGCTCTAGCAATAGCAGTAACCAGTGGCATCGACTACTACCAATACTCCTACTAAATCATTATATATATATATATATATATATATATATATACATATATATGATGAACGAACAACTTTACTCAGGGGAGATTCCCTTTGCGGCAATGGCCCGAGAGCTGTAGAGAGTCCGTCGATCGTTTTCTAATTTGACGAGCAAACACTCGAAGGATGTGTACACATATATACATTATCCGGCGTTAGTAGTCCAATGGATACCATTCCAAATACTCAGATATATACATCAGGTCTCTACGAGTGTTCATGTGCCCATGGGATAAAGTATTGAGTGGGTATTTCGATGGGTGTTGATGGTAGTTTATAAACAAGGCTTTAAGCTTTAAGCTGCCAGAGTCCGAGCTAAATACTGATGCTATGCCGTCAGTGCTTTTGTTTGCCAGAAATTAGACAGGTTGAAAGCTTAAGGAATAGTAGATCTGACGATTATCGCAAAATCCTCAAGTATTTTTAGGTTAAACCGAAAGACAGCCTATGTTACATTTAAATTTTTCCATTTGCTGATAGAAATTGAGGTTCGGCTACTGCATGCGTGGCGATGCGACTCTTATGTAGCCGCGCAAAGAATAGAGGATAATAATTTAATGGATTTGTCCGTCTAGCAAATCAAATAACACATGGTCAAATAAAATGCTGGAGTGAATCGAATAAAAAGTGAAATAAAAATAAAAATAAAAACAAACAGTGAATAGAAAATAAACGAATGACAATACGAGAGAAAGCCGCGTAAAATGGGCTTTTAGTGTGGTGATGATCGCGAGAGCTCTCGCGGGGATATAAATGACAAGCATGTAAACGCACTTGGGGGTACAAATTCACGAGGGTTCTTGTTCATATAACACAGGGGGTAATACAGTCCCTCTATACACACACATCTCTACATGTACTTGGGTACAGCACGACCTATAGCGCGAGCCCTACCCAGCCAATTTCGTCCCGTTACTGAAATACACGACTACTTATACGTCCACGTCCATCTCTACGTCTACAACAACAACAACAACAACAACGCCAACATGAATGAGAAAACCTGTGTGACCATGTGTGGATCAGTACTTGTCACTTGTGACTCTGAATCCGTCTGTATGTCTCTATGTTGTGTGGATGTCTGTGTGTGAAAGTGTGCAGATGTGTGCAGGTGTGTTTGTATATTTTCTAGTATTTTGTGTATGCGAAATGTAGCTGTGTGTATCGCCCCAGTGCACGCGTAGCGGCCGACAGAAGGCAGATCTCTCCCGGGAGACTCGACGCTTGTTTGCGCTGCTTATCATCAGTTCCCATTAATATTAAACCGCATTCAACGAACTACTGTACTCTCATACCCAGATCCTACTGGAGTACAGGCCCCTGTGGACTAAATGCGCGCGCATTATATAATACGTATATATATATAAATGTAATTTGGGTTGGGTACGAAAATTTTGCTTGCATGAGAGAACGCTAAATAGCGTTTCGCTTCACTTTATCGGGATCATCATTATACTGCTCTAGGATATTTCCAAGTCTATTTCCACGATAATTACATTTATGAACACATTTTATATTAATATACAAATTTTGTCATTTTAATTTGGTATTTATATTTATTATTTTACTGCCATTGCCGTTCACATCCATATATATATATATATGGATATTTTTTAATTAATTAGCAATAATCATTTATACTGTTTAATTAAAATTAATATTTTATATCCAATTTATTCAAATTTATTCGCACGAATATTATCAAACTGTTTAATGCTGCTTCCATAATTTGCTCGGGTGTCTGTCTATAATTTTGTTAATTAAATTTCCCTCAATGGTATGGAAAAAATTTATTGTAAATGACTTAATTTAACGATTTTATTAGAAAGTGCTTAAGAAACAATGCAGACAATAGTGCACGTAAATCAACCCCTTGGCAATAATTCTGGGCCGCGTTAGTCGCAAGCGGGCCGGGAAAAGAGACAGGACGAGTGGAAGCTGCTCAATTTTCACCCTTTGTTTAATCGCGACTCTCCCATCATCATCCAGAGAGTCGACTACATTAATTTAATACTGACGCGTGCGCGTGGCTTGATAAGTGTGCATGTGCGTGGGTGAAAAATCCCAACAGGCACTTTTGATAACTTTGCGGTCATACTGTTTACATATATTAGCCATTACTCATATTCTGTATTCTCTATTATACAAATTTATATAGAATATGTCGGTATTTTTATGCCTTTGTTCATTAAAGAGACAAAGCTCAAATATGACGAAATAATGGTCGGAGTAATGGCAGTTTATGTGATTGTAATTATTGCTTCAGTGTAACAAATTACAGGGAATTTATCAGTGTACTCAATAGGTGGTAGCTATTGCTTTGCAAACATTATCGCTAGTAATTACACGGTAATTATGGGTTCTCTGGTAGCAACACAGTAATTGCATTAATAGCGTGTACGCGACCGATGATTGCATATCGATACGTCACGCTTTTGTCAAAATATCACCTTTTCTCGTCCAATTAGTTGTCATTAGGGCTTTACAATCGTTATTATTTATTATTTACGTGATTAGTCTCCTCGTGTAATGCGTGTAATTGATACCTACATATTAGATTCATTAATATCTACTGATGCACTGAAAATCATTATTACAGACTGTAAAGTATGATTTATTTCACAATTGATGATCTGAAGAATTTTCTGCATGCGTACAGAAAATATGCGTTGAAAAATTGAACCCTTAATCGCCTTTTTATCTTTGCAGAAAATTTTCAATGGAATTATTAAATAGCAGTTATTCTGATCAAAATTAATATGAGTCTTCAATTTTAGTGAAGCACTAGCTATTTTCGGAGCAGGTTAAAAATATTTGCCAGAAAAAGCTAAATTTCGGTCGAAATCACGTCGAGGCCATAGAATTTTTTGGAAGAGGCCGAAAATTGATCAGAAATGGACCGAAATTTTATTAATCCTAATAAACAGGCCGGAAATTGGCTAATGAATTGAATCAGCCTATTTTCGACCATTTTCAAACCTAATCGGCTACTTTTCGGCTGAGAAGAATTTTATTATTTTTTTTTGCTTGAAATTCTATTACCCGGGAAAACAGAAAATTATTGTAAGCATTCTATGCTCTGTTGAGTTTTTTTTTCTTGTATCAAGTTCGAAAAATCTGTAGAATAAAATTAGTGCCACAGAAATTAATTAAAATTTGTGTCTATCATCAAAACTTGACATAAATTTAAAAAATTCTTCCAAAATATCGTCCCGGCAGCAATTTGTGGGACATATTAATATGAATCGCAGATTTTCTGATGACGCGCACATTTTCTACTTTGAACAGACATTTTTTTTTGAAACCCTCATAAGATAAATAAATATTCTAACAAAGAAACCAAGCCTCTGACATCTCCCTCATTCCAGATCAGACAATCAATTACAAAAAACTTTCTCATGAAGTTAATATCTGAAGTAAAAATAAAATAATGACGACAATTTACTAATTAATACCCAGGAATTTAAGTTATTTTTTAGTTAAGAAAACTCAACTACATCATTAGTATCGTAGCTCGAGTAGAAAACGATTTAGAAACGTCACCAGTGGGGTGACGAGTCGTCTCGCTCCGTCGGCAGCGGCATGTGTAACGTAGAACTAGACGTAGGTGCCAGCGAGGCGGTGCACGGCAATTGCTTAGAGTCTACCAAAGGACGATTCAATTAGGATCCAGTAGACTAATCCCGGCCTAGACTACTTCCCATTCTCATTATAAATTCCACTGTCACTCATAGTTATCAATGTCATCTCGTTTCATTTCATTAGTAATTTGTGTTAAGGAGTATTTTTAAATACACACCCTTTCAAACGAAACGTCTATTCATTTATAATGCTTCTAAATTCATTTTTAAAAATGTCACATAGTTTCGACGGTTCAGGTGACGGCTAAAGTTAAATATATTTATGACCAGTTTTTTAAACATTTAAATATTTATCCGGGAAAAAATATTTTCATGAACTAATGAGGTTTTTAAAATTAAGATTTACTTTAAGAGTAACGCGATAAAGGAAATCGTCTGACGGTATCAAGAATTCAAAAGAGAGTTGAATCTGTGGAAGTAAATCGAGAAGGAAAGGCAGTCATCCGTAACCGCTACGTCTCCTTCGAATCCTTTATGTATCTTTTCTCATTTATATATTTATACATTCGTTAAAAAATTTTTTTAGCAAAAAAAAAAATGGTAATTAAAATTTTTGAATTATTTTTAAAAAATGAATAAATTAACAAGTTAATTCTTATAAAGAGTTTGTTAAATTATTCATAAGTGAAAGGGTAAAAAAAATTAATTAAGAACCGGTGGTTAATTTAAAAAGCGGTAATAAATTAATTAGAGGTTTACATTAAGAGTAAGGAGATTTCTCTATTAAAACGCCAAGGGGTTAATGATTTTTTTTCTTTTTTTTTTTTTAACCATAAAAATTTAAATAAATTTTTCCGTAAAAGTCTTTTATTTAAAAATTTGGTTTTCAAATTTAAAATTTTTTCTCAGTCATTTATTCAAAAATTTTCTAACGTTCGTCTGGAATTTCCCAATAAATAAAAAAATTACAGAAAATTTTTCATATCCAGAAATTAAAAAAATTTTTATAAATGTCCATTTTTCGCCCCTTCCTTAAAATCGAAATTTTAAAATTCCAATTCAAAAATTTAAACAATCAAATTTTTAAAATTATCATTCTTAAAATTTCCTATCAATTTTGTTCTTTGTCAGTTTCTCGATCAATTACCTTCCATATATATTTTTATTCAAATCGTCATATAAAAAATCAGCTGTCAAAGATAACTACTCCAAAAAAAAAAAAAAAAAAAAAAAAAAAGAAGAAATAATAACTTATTTTTATGATCTCTCGGATGTATAAGAGAACGACGGATAAGGTGACATCTCATTAGTGAGACAAATTGCTTCACCTCTACTCGACCTCACTCTCCGGCACACTTGGTCCGTCATCTCTAACCCTGTACATGCATGAAGCTGCTCCTAACATCCCTACATAATAAATTCACACAACGTACACATCCTCAAATATATATAAAACATAAAATATATGCATATCTTTCACTTAGTGTAATGTAATGCCTTAAAGTTAAACCGCCACACACATCAGTACAGCCATCATCAGTAACTCGGTTCTATAGATAGAGACGTTCCTACGGAATATAATTACTACACTTACTAGTCTCATCTTGGTCCTATACCGCGATCGTTTGTAGTCATTTCTCAGACATTACTTCTGTCTCAACCTCAACCTCATCCTCAGTCTCAGTCTCAGATCTCCACTCTCCAACTACCCTCTGCTCTGACTGTACATGCATACAACATACTACAATTTAATTGTATTAACAGTCTAGTGGCGTTCCACATATGCCTCGACTATTTGTGTCCATGTATGTGTGAACACTTGCACATGAAATGGGTGAGTGTGAGCCACCCATGATGATGTGAAAGCCTAATATCGTTGTTGCACGTCGTTGGCCTCGCGGGCAAATGTATTAGGGGCTCACATAGCTAAACTAATTGGTTAAATCTGTTGGGCCGCATAACTGGAAGGCTAATTGGGTGATTTCCTGACAAATTATATCTACACATACGAGTACGCCTACTCACTAGCGGGACCGTTTGTCACTTGACACTTTCAAAAGGCGACCGGCCGCGACCACAACAACATTTTGCAAGTATTATAATTCTATATATATATATATATGTATGTATATATGTTGTGGATGTAAATGTATGAGCAAATGCTATATTGTACTCTTTAACTCTTAATTTTATTTTGGCTTATTTGTTTATTCTACTTTGCGTTTTATCTGTAAGCCAATTCCCGATGTCTGACGTGTCATGTCTACACGGCTGGCTCATATATATGAGTATATATAATACGCGGTGAAGTTGTTGTTTGTTTTGGTTGCTCTGTGGATAAGCGAGATCATATGAGCTACAGAGGACGCGAAACCTTTTCAGTAACTTTAGATTCTCACATGTGTGTGACTAGTATACATATGTGTGGATGTGAGCTCAAAGTTGATGATTTTTAGTTATTTTTGTTTTCATATTTATATGTATCAATGGAAGAAAAAAAAAATTAATAAGATTTGAAAAAAAATTTTTTTGACATTTATTTTAATTAAGATATTAATTTTTTTTTTTTGTATAAAAGACCTAGAGGTATTTTTTGAAATTAGATTTATTTTTACTATACAGTTAAAAAAAATTCCGATTTCCATACAAACGAAATTTTTCAGATTTAGTTTTGCAAAATTTTTTTTTTTGTAATTTCATTGAAAAGCAAAAAATAAAAATTAGAAAAAAAAATGAAAAATTTTGTAAAATCGAAGTTAGAGATAAAAAAATAATAAGAATTTAAATAAATAAAGGTCGAAAAGTTTATGAATCAAGCAAGAAGATTATAAATACAAAAATAAAATAAATAAAGCGGAGACAAAATAATTAAGTGTTAGTACTTGTATAAATAAATTTGAAAATTTACTTACTGCAAGCTAATGCTCTCGTTAACAAATCCTTTGACGACCTTTGGCGGATTTTCAAACGTCGAGAGATCTCAGAGAGTCATTAGCTATGAATTAGTGGATAAAGAGTAAACGCAAGTGCCACGAAACTCTTGATCTTTCATTTTACACTCTGCACAACTTATCAACTTCTTTGTCGCGCTCATACACTCCGTCGACTGCTCGAGTACGTCTCACATGCTCCTTTGCTTAAATAATATACAACACTTGTATCTACTTAACATTCGTAAAAACATTATTTTAAATTAAATTATCATCGCGCTTGTACATTTAGATTTTCTAAGTCTCTCTGTTGACTTTTTAACGAAAAATAATATTCCCTACAGGCATCCACCGACAAAAATATTTAACTTTAATATTTTGGTAAACCCACAGCAAAATTTTTTAAAAAATCATGGCCCACTTTCCCCAGCCGACTGATCAACTCACTCTACATTTTTCTAAAAACTGTAATTAAAAATTTTGGCCCGATTCACTTTTAATTGTCCGAAAAAAAAATTTCTACCAAAAATTCAAATATTTTTTAAACTTCCCGCCACAAAAATTGAAAATTTCAAAAAAAAGAAGCCTCATCCTCTCAAGCCTTCAAACACCCACCGGATGCCTTATATTTGATCAGGATCGTCGTCTAAAAAATTCTTTAGAAAATCTAGACTCAGCCCCAAGCTCAAAAACAGCGAAAAGTTTTGGAGTTTTCCCGCAGGGTCAGCCATTTTTTATATTTTTCTCTCTTGCAAAACAAAAAAAAATATAAACTCGACATAAAATAAAAGTTTCATTATAAAAAAAAATGTTTTAAATTAATTCAACACCGATACCGTAACAAATGAGGAAAAACGAGTGTATAACTAAAATGTATACGCGTGCGAACGAGCGAATGGGACCCTAAGGAGGTGATTAGACCTTCTCGTAACTCGCACCAGATCCCTATTATACCTCTTCATGCTCTACACAACATCACTTTACATTACATATATATACATATATATATACAATACAGTGATCGTTGGTGCATTATATATCTCCCGAGGTTAAAGCGGTGCCAATGTGCTTCGGAGCTTGACATAACGCAGTTATGTCGTATTAGACACATACACCAATAGTCCCCTACACATATACATAAATATATATATAACCGGGTATCGCTTACGCATTATTATTGCAGCGATACGACACGCCGTGGTGTCAGCCGTGACCTCCCATGGGGTTCTCTCCATATCATTCATACAGTCCGCACCAACTGTCGAGGCTATGGGTCTACATGGTACTTCTGTAGTATACTCCACTAGTCCAAAGGATACATGCAAAAAAAACTATAGTGTTACTGATTTTATTAGTGATATAAGTCTAGGCGTGCTTTATGGCCCGTCAAATTAAAAGATTCCCTAATAAATATATACTTTGGTCTTTTCCCTAACTGCGATCCGATCCGCATAGATGATAGGCCACATGAGAAGACCATGCTAGATTTATATATATGTGAGCATCTGTATGTGGATATAAAAGTCCTGACAGAGATTATCTGTAAGATAGTTTGACAAGTTTCACCCGCGCCACGGTGACATTTAATGCTCGATCTGGATTGTGGTAAAGTAATTGACGACTTTGAATTACTGGGCATTTGAATCATATGGATATGCTAGAGCTAATGACACGTGAATTATTGCCGCGGGTTTTGCTGGATTCGTTACCTCATTATTACACGCGATTAGCTGCTGATATAATAGTAATATGGATATAAATGGATTATTTATGGGTCAGAGTGTAACTTGGAGTAAGAAGGTTCAAGATTGATGTTAGGACATTTACTATGCAGTCATATACGTTTATAAGGTGTTATGAGGTATCCGAAATTTTAAAAATAAAAAATCGGCATTTATTAGGCAGTTTTTGAGTAACTCATTGATTTTTGTAAAATATAGTATAGAAGTCAAAAAAAAGTTTACATAAATATATGACGTTTGTTGTGTAAAAAATATAATTAACGAAAATCTCATATTCTTCTTCACTTCTTGTAAGAGTATCGTCTTCACCCAGTTATACATACATACATATAAATATAAATACATTTGAAAACTCGTTCATTTTACTCAACTCAGCATATCACAGACGTCGACAGACTCAATTTCCTCCAGCCACACACGATTTATAATGATTTTTCTTCAGGCCAACAAATTGCTCCATAAGTAAACGTCAAAAAAAAACTATTCATATCTACATATATATGAATAAATATAAATATAAATATAAATATCAATGAATTTTTTTTAGCCATCTGTATTCACCCCAAGGAAATTACTCGTCACTCCCATTAATAATCTTCCGTCATATATATTTTCGATATACCCACCTAATTATTACTCCAATTATTTTTCATTAATTAACTAACCCGAAACCTTGAAAAGTAATTAACCCGAAAAACAATTGATAGTGTCTGATTAATTAGCAAAAAATAAATACCAACATAAATAAAAGAAAAAAATATCGAATCTGCGTAATCATAAAAAAATAGTCGATTCGTAGTCGGGCGCGGTCGCCCCCACCCATCCGCGGCCACTTTATTTTATTTTATACATATATTTTTTATTATTATTATTTTTTGCTAAACTATCTCCATCGCGATTTCTCTTCTCGCGAATGAAACCCTCCCTCACATCTACACCCAGACACTATATAAACCTCCCTCGCGTCTTTAACCCCCCAGAAACTCAATTCCCCTTTCTCATCTCACTCCCTCTCTTTCCTCCCCCACTAGTCTCACCACCACTACCTTCACTCTTTCATCCCTGAAGCTTGTACTCCACTTCTCACTCTTCATTCCTCGCTTCTGGCTCCTGGCTCCTGGACAAACCCCTCCCTGCCCTCCCTCGTCCAGATTTCATCCTTCTCTACTCCATAATACCCATCCAGCATCTCTACCCTTTTTATCTAGTGTCGCGTGGATACATACAGGCGAACCGCTGTGATACCGTATAATTATCGGATGCCAGGTAACTCGAGCGAGACCGCGGGCGTTTTAATTGGCCAATTATCGTGCCGCGAAATACGTGTACAAGTTCAGATAGGCGTGAAAACTCTAGGGTGACCGGGCTCACCAAGTGATACAAACCATTATATACTTCTCCAACAAATATCTTGTCTAACTGCCTCTATATCCTCACACGTCCACCCCCCTCCCCCACACACACAAACAAGAACAAAAGAAATATATGAAATAAAAGACCATGCATTTATGATTCTTCTCAATATAAATTTATCTAAGTTTGTCCATCCAAGTATCCCACTGTCGTAATTGGTTACTTTTTATTTACCCCCGACCCCAACTCTCGAGCCCTTAACTCCTCTCCCCTTATAAATCTCCTATATATATTGTCAAACTATAATTAAAGCGAGCAAACAAACCTGGACTTTGTCGCAGATATGACACATCAAGCGTTTAAATTTCAACAATTAGACTCTTCAGCAAAAGGATAACAAGATCGGTCTTTTGTTGATCGCAATCTACACACCTGATGTCTGCTATTGTGCAGTGGATGCTCGTTTACTTGGGCTTACCGCCCGGTACACTTGCTACTAGATTTTTAGCTCGGGTAAACATATTTTTGTCCATTTATTCAAAAGGACGTTAAAAATCTATACGAGCTTTTTTTTAATGAAAATTATTCCGTCCAATTTATGTAGTACAGCAAAGCAATTACGTGAATTTAATAAATATTAAAATAAAATAAAGTAAAAATGAGGGATAACGATGAATTGAATATATGTATATTAATTGATTGATTAAAGATAAATAATAAATAACTGGTATTACGGCACGTGATTTAGTCAAACATTGCAGCAATTGAGTGTGTATCCAGTGTGCATATATAGTTATAGGCCAATCAATTTAGCGAACGCCAGTGTAAAAGTTTAATAACTACGTGGTTATTTAGCAAGCCACCTCGACTAAACTCCAATTAAATGGCCTATCGATTAGATAATCCAACCGTACTATCGAGTTAGCTGCTACTGATGGCTATACAAACGATAAACTAATACTTTTATACAGTTTGGATATATATATATATATATATATATATATATGTGTGTGTGGGTGAGTATAAATGCTCGAGTGTAACAGATGGGGGGCATGCAACGGGGTACGACGTCGTCGTCGTCGTTCAGGGTGTAATGAGGCGCGAAATAAATTCCTCGTTCAAGTAGAGACTCGATGTGCAGCGATAGTATACGACCTGAATACTTCTAAACGTCTTTCTTATAAACCTTATGCATTGACCAAACTTTACGCCCAAATATATATGTATATATATGATTTACGATACACGCCATTGAGTTTTAGTTGAGCGAATAATTATCTGTAGTAAAATTTTGTTTTTATTTAATAGCAATAGCGAGTTTGTTTATGGAAAATTTTCTGGGATTAGATTTTTGAAATGTGGGTCCAATTAGGAAAATGGCCTTTGATAAATTTTTGGAATTTCAACTTTGCTCATTTATAGTACTTTTGGATGTATAAATTGCTGTTGAGATATATTTAAGTGACACTACAATGTAAAGATGTTTACGATATTAAGACTTTAAGTAGTGACACATTTTCTAAATCGAGTAACAATTTGTTGCCAAAGAAGAATCGTTTTGTTACCTAGGTGAAGTAATTTGTGGCTAAAGCATAAATTCCATTTTACTTGAAATGTAATCTAATTTTGACATTATTGAAATTTATCACTTCAAAATCAGGAAAAAATTCGGAGTATAAATTTAGACCAAAAGCAAAATTTTTTAACTGCAATTTTTTTTTAATTTTGTAGAGTTGCAAGAAAAATTTAAAATCTAGAAAAAAATAAATTACAAAAATTAGGAAACAGGGATTTGATGGAATGAATAATAAATACTTTAGTTACACAGAAAAAAAGGATTTCTTGGCACAAAAAATTTCCCTCGCCTTAAGAAAATTTTTCTTAATTTTATGATAAAAATTTTTTATTTTTCGCGAAGAAATCCTTTTTTTTCTGTGTAGCATTGACTCCCTCTCTTTAATTAAGAAAACAATTACACTGATGATCAATGTTTCAACAATTATAACACACCGCAAGCGTGTCACCATAATAACTGGATTTACTTTAAATACGTATAGCAAATTCAGTACATACATAGATAACAAACTCTCAGGAGAGATTTACTCAAGTGAGTACACACAAAGAGCTAAAGAGCAGAAACACAGCGCGGGGAGAATAGTTTAAGGAGTACGTGTACAGCAGTATCGCTGAATATAATATAACTCCCCGACTTAGTCCCAGCAGGAACACTCGCGTTCGATTTTAGCAAAGTATGCCTAGAGACAGGATAAAATGATGGCGGATGTGAAACGCCAGCCAGTAGCTCGGCAATTACCTAAATGGCCAAACAAACAATGTCCTTGTTCCATTACCGTGGTTTAGAGAAAACAGACTCCGAGTTTCGAGATCACGGAAAATGTGATGCTTCATTAGCCCTCGAAACTTAACCCAATTTTGTAAAAATTTATCAAGCTGGAGATTTGTCAGGATCTTTAAAAAAATCCGACGGAAAAATTAAAAAAATAGCCATTAATTAAAGTGTCGTGTGTCATAACTTGAATAATAACCTGACGTAGATCAGCAAACGCCACGTTATGTAGCAGGTATCTGAGTTGTGTGAGCAACCGCGCAACTCGTAGTCATCAGCGCCAGATACTACTAGCAGAGCAGAGCACAGACTCTGAATGCTGGTGGACTGTAGCCGGGAAATTATCTGGATGCTGTGATTGGTGGGTGTACCAATGGTTTTGGGAGCAGTCGCATTCGGGCAACGCCCATCTGAGGCGTAACAAGCATCCCCATCAGGATCCCTTTATCTTACTCTCTTTCTCTTACTCACAACTCAGTTTGCTCTGTATCAACTATTACCCCGACAGTATCACTGGGATAATAATATCGCGATATACACACCTATTCCGGCACCATGGCTCTCTATACGCGGCACAAACGTTGCCAAGACTTTGTTACTACTGCTGCTGCGTAACAAAGTTATTGCTTGTCTGTTTACTGATACTACTGATACTTGTGATGTCTAACAGCTTGCGTGTTTTTGTGACAACCATTCATTAGTTACGGATTGTTACTTATTTCAATGTGATCCTGCTGATTCCATTTACCATTGAGTGCTCAAAAGTGTCAGAAAGTGCCCGGAACTATAATTGTTCACGAATATATGATTTAACAAGTGTCATTAGAAAGCCCTAGGTCAAAAAAGCGGCAGCTGTTTGAAGACAAGTGTTTTTCGAATCACCAGCTGGTTGGTTGTTTCAATCAGCCAGAACTTGATTACCGTTAATTTAACAAAAGTTGAGTTCAGTGTCAGATAATGTCTGTTTCAAGGAGATAAAAGCAGCAGGATAAGATCCTCCGCATGTAAAATGTGGAGGATGCATCAGGAATCCCGAACACTGTCACCGCACGGAGACGGGCTTGTTACGTGTCTGGGTCCTGAGGAAGTTAATCTACGGGCAGTCGTGCCACGGGAAAATAAACGCCGTGGTTTGTTGTTGCACGTGAGAACTGGTGATCCATTTGTTGTTGGATTTGAGCATCCGAAACAGCAGCAGCAGCAGATGCTGGAAACAAGTGCACCGGCGGGATCGCCAGTGGGATCTCCGGCCTCGCGAACCAGTGCTGCAATGGACGAGGACTGCATTGATGATGTCAAGAGGGATCCTCTGGTCCACCAGCCGCGGATTGATGACGACGAGGAAGATACTGATGATGTTGAGACCGCGGAAGTTGTAAATAGGACGAGACTGTCGTCATCAAGAGACGCGGCTGACGACGAGGAGGAAGATGATGAAGATGAGGCTCACGAGAGAAACGGTTGCAATTACGACGAGGACGAAGATGTCGAAGTCGACGTGTGTCGCGAAGCTGAAAGCAACCCAAGCAGTCCCGTTGACTTGACGGCTTCCTCAAGAACAATCAGCATAAATGAACAATTTAGTCCTTTTGGGAATCGCACTGTTGGATTGCTCTCGTGCTTACCGTCCAGTGGAAGTGGTGGTGCTGGTGGTATTGCTAGTAGTGTTGGTGGTTGTGGTATTGGTGGTGGTAATAGTGGTAATAATGGTGCTGTTATTAGTTCTGGTGGTAATACCAATGGTATAAATGTTGCTGGACACACAACAACTCCAATGACGCCTTATCTAGCAACTGGACATGCCGCTGGGTCAATGGTTACGAGTATTTGTAATCCCGCGAATCAGTTATCACGAACAAATTGTAGTAGTTCATTAGGAAGTGGTGGTAATTGTTTAACGAATACTAATGCTACTGTACAACCAAATAAACGTGGACTCGCATTTTCGGTTGAGAATATTCTTGACCCTCACAAGTTTACCGGCGGACGGGTTATCCACGACAGGGGCCATCGAAGACGACGTAGAACTGGTAGTTTACATGAAGGTAAATTGTAATTATGTATAAACTTTTTTGCTCATCGTCGATAAACGCTCAAGGTTCTAAATGATTTTTGATGGACGCGGGCATGTGCGATGAATAAAACCAGAGTGTGAATGCTGGTATTAATTTTTGGTTTCCCGACGGGGACACAGCCCTCGCTAATTATTCAGCTCCCGGCTCATCGCTGCAAAATAACTTATTTTGCTCTATTGCTTTATTTATTTCCTTCTTTACTTCTTTCTCAGTTACTCCGTTTGGACTCTTGTAAATCTCAGCTTGTGCGGTCGAAGACATCGGCATCCTGTCCTATATTTAGACTCCAGTCACATGAGTTTAATTTTTTGTTTGCCTTTAAAAAGTGTCAGGGATCTTGAATCAGAAAAAAGGAATCGTGACGGTCTGATGAAAAAAAACTACTACTGAAATGCTCTTATTATTTAAAGCTGGTCAGTAATTAGATGAATATTTAGTTAATTTATGGCTCGTGCAGAAGATATTCAATTAATTTATTAAACGTTTCAAAAACTGGTTACATCATTTTGTAATGAAATTTTAATTTTATTTATAGAACAATGTAAAATGATTTTAAAAATATAAATAATTTAATGAATTGTAAATGAAAACAATAATAACAATAAAAAAAAATTTGATATTTATTAAAACCTCACTTAACAGTAAAATATGTGAGCCTCATAAAAATACAATGAAACGGCAGAAATGATTAACGACCCGTCTGTAAGAGCAACTAGCCATGACGAATAAGCAATAGACAGACAAAGACAGAATATGTATCTACGCACGCGCGTTTTATTTTACGTTATTTAACGACACACACACACACACACACGCACATGTGAATTTATCACTGAAAATATCCGTCATCAATTTTGATATTTTTTCATCCAGAAACAAAGCGAATGTGTCACTTTTGAATGGCTATTAAAAGCACTAACTCTTCAGTATTTTTATGTAACCAAAAAATAAATAAACTTATTGATGTTTTTTACGACTGAATGTAACCAGTAATAGAGAAGTTCAAATCGAATATTGCTATTGAATTTTTAAATTACAATAAAATAGTTTGAATTTTCGAATGACTCAAATGTTCGGTCCGGATTTTAAAAATTTATCAGTAAGCGCCCGAGTCAAAAAACAAATTCTAGTTTAGTCCTCAAAAGCCTCAATTCCTTTGATGTTTTATTTACCGCCAAGAAAGTAACTCTAGTACTCAAAATCCTCAATGAGAACTATGAGGTCTAAATCTGAACTATCGATTTTGAATTATAACTAAGACCTCAAAATCTTCAACGAACCAAAAGTTGTATTTCGGACTTTGAAAAATTTTCGACAGAAAAGGGAGGGGAGAGAAGACGTCAAATGAGACTTTTGAGGCTCAAATGTGGATAGCTTTTTATACTGATGTCAATTTTCAAAGTCTAAATTGATGATCAAAAACGTCATTGAGAATTCTGAGACAAATCCGAATTTGAGTTATGACTCGGGCGTATTCAATAATTTGAATTTCAAAAATAAAGCGGATACTGATTACTAATTTGAAACCTTGTGAATAATTCGAAAACTGAAACAGAATTAAAAAACTGACGATTTAGTGAAATTTTTCGATTAGAATGTTTAATAACTCAAGCACATATTCGCAATTACATCGTGAACAAAAGTACGATACTAACAGGGATTAAATAGCTTTTGCAGAAGCAGTAAGATGGGGGTAAACTGTCGTAGCGTGACAAATAGCTGTGCTAATCTGCGTTAACCAGTCTTTGAACCCCGTCGTCATCAGCTCCAACAATTCCGGTACGGGACATCAAGTACCCAAAACACGACAGACACTTGATCGGCAAATCAATCTTGCCGCGTTTCACTCTACCCGTGATCACCGAAAAAAGTCACAGAATAGAAGAAAATGATAATGAAAATAACAATCAAAACAGCATTATCGTAACTAAACATCACCAGTTGACGCATAAACCAGTGCAATAACAAGATAAATCTCAAGATTGATCGCATTGAAAATAGGAAATTCCGAAATTGGAGAATCAATTGGCCATCAATCATGACGGACAGCGGTTCCGCAAGTTGCTTTTTGTATTCTCATTAAAAGTACATCAGATATTCTAGGATTCTTTCAGGGATTTAGTGATGAGCCCCAGATGATTTTAGTTATTTTATTTTTCTCATCTCCCTTACTCACACGCGTCACGGCCGAGGGAATAATATCATCGGTTGTTATGATAATCGCACGGCATCGCGTCGCATCGCGCCAAGCCGCCCAGAAAATTGGCTCTTCTGCATCACAATGACACCCTCCAACCCTCGCTAACTCACACTATCTCTCTCTCTCTCTCTCTCTCTTACTCTGTCTCTCGTTCCGTGAATTTAGTGCGAGCTTTGTCATCCTACTGACTCACTTGTCTCCGTCATATTCCTCTTCGATTCTCCAATACTCGCCTTCACCCGATAACCAGGGTAGATTTGTTGAACGTGCGAAAACTACCATCATTTATATTCGCTTTTTATGCTCTTATTTTAAGCGAGCAAAAATAAACTCCTCTGCGTAGCTAAATAAAATTTTTTACCCAAGTAGATCTTCCATTAGGTTTAAATAAAAATGGCTAATTACGGAGCTCCTACCCGAGGGTAAAATCGTTGAATTAAAAAAAAGCTCTCAGCGTTGATAAGGGGAAATCAATTACCCATCTTTTTTACTAATTTACGTGGGTAATTATTTTTTTTATGTGAAACCAAACAAAAAGGTCATTTGTTATCTTTGACAAGTCGCCATGTTAATTAATTAACAAAATACCAACTGACGAAAACAAAAAAATAAATCAAACAAATAAAAAATCTCAACTAATTAAACGTTATTGTCAAGTTGAATATACAGAAATAGAGATACTATATATATTTATAAATATAACAAAGAAAATTGGATAAAAAAAAATGTTGAAGCTCGTTATTTCAAATCACAACGTGACCGCGTCGAGGAAGACAAATCGTTTGGACGACTCGACTTGAACGATTTGCACGAGCGTGCTGATGATAATGTGACACATACACACACACACATACATGAAGAAAGAATACAGAAAAAAGATAAAAGTTTTTTTTAGGGTCACCAGCGTCGACGACTGCGACATTTGCCGGTCCCTAGTGTACCCTTAAATTCTGAGGATCCATAAAAAAAAAGCTCGCACGCTTGAGTTCTCACTGACAAACCTTTCTTCGCGCATGTTCTATTCCTTTTTTTCTCATAAACTTTTTTTTAGGTTAGTTTATGTACTTGATCGTTACTTCCTCTTTGCCGTGATAGCTGAGGGCAAATATTCTAGTGCTACAACTCATGGAAATCATATGACACATTATATATATATATATTTATACATATGTCCTCATTCATTTATTACATCATCAAGATTGGGATCCTCTCGGGATAATTTTGGCAACACTAAGCCGGTTGAAAATTTTATTTTTTTTATAAGGAAACGAGTCCTCAGGAGACGGTAGATGCGTAAACAGAAGCGACGACGCTGATGAGTACTTTAATTAAAAACCGCGAAAGCACATGTCGATAAAAATAATCTGGTTTTTCTTTGGACTTAAGGAAAAAAAAATAAACGCGAGAGGTATCCTGATAAGGGAGCGTGAATTACGCATTGGAAATTACTTAGAATCAATTGGAATAGTCCCTCCTGATATAGAACCACGTATGTATAAAAAAAATCCACTAAGGATCTTTTATTCGGATAGTATTTTTTTGACTATCAGGAATACGGAAACCGATATACGATATATTTTACCGTAAAAGTAATTCGTATAAAGAATGAAATAAAAAATATAAGAGACGAGTGTGTGAGCGGTATAGCGAGCAGGAGAGTGAGAGAAAGAGAGAAGAGGATATATCTGGAAGAACGATCGCGCGTTAACGAGATACAAATCCCATTACGGCGTAAAGCTTCTCGATCCGTCGCCCCCTGTGGACTTGCAGCAGTAGCAGCAAGCCGCGTTCTCTCGCGCGTGGCCCACGAGCAGCCACGTCAATTCGGATAAAATTTCTGTCTCACTCGCTTTCGTTATACTGACGGTGTATATATCTATATATGTATATATGGGGATAGTCCTGATCGTACTTTGTGGCTGACGGTGTCTCTTATTCACTCAGTCTGTCGCACGATCCATCGTCCCGGACCATACCATAGAAGTTGCCCCTTCTATGTCTGTACTATTACTTATACTGATACAGCGACTACTACTACTACTATTACCTACAACTACTGCCACTAACTATGTAGAGAGAGTTTCGAGCCAGGGAATATCTGTCCCCGGGACATCTGCGCGCTGATTGAATCTCCAATCTCGTCTCTCTCATTGAGCGAACGATTGGCCGGACGAACGGGCCGGTCGTTCGTTCGTTCAACTACACTAGCCGCTGGCTAAATTATCTCTCTCTCTTTCTCTCACTTTCACAGTCTCTCATCACTTCACAAAGCTCTCTCGGCTCAGCTGCCAAAGTATCGCAAGCTGTTCTCCAATAAAAATTTAACGTTAATTTTTTTTAAAACCACCATTACTTGATTGCGTTAAACAAATTACTCGATCATTTTTTCACAATTTAAATTCAGGCGGGATGTCATTAATCGTTGATTATGATTTTGTGTTCACAGATGGAGACTCGAGAGGAGAACTGTGTGGAAGCGGTCAAGAAGACGACAGTGTGCATGACCAAGTAGAAGATATGGAAGAAGAAATCGATGAGGACGATGAGGATGAGGATGATGTTGACATGCAGGGAGTCGATGATCGTGGGACACCAACAGTGACACGTGATACCGCGTCAACGGGTTCGAATGGCAGTAAAAAAAGGCAGTCTTCCTCGTCGTCATCATCTTCAGGTGGTGGTCAGAATCCATCTTGTCAAAGTGGTTCAGCACAAAATGGCGGCAGCTCATCTGGTGGCAAACCCCGACGTGCGAGGACCGCATTTACTTACGAACAATTGGTGGCATTGGAAAATAAATTCAAGACCACGAGATACTTGTCAGTGTGCGAGCGACTGAACCTGGCGCTGTCGTTATCCCTCACGGAAACCCAAGTCAAAATTTGGTTTCAAAACCGCCGGACCAAGTGGAAAAAACAAAATCCCGGTCTGGATGTCAACAGCCCAACTGTACCAACTACTCCCCCACATCCTTCGCCCTACGCACCAGCCTTTCTTTTCGCCGCACATCCACATGCCCACCCACATGCTCACTCGCATCCACATCAACATCCGCACTCGCACGTGCATCACGCACCACCACCCCCACCTCCACCAGGTTATTACCATCATCCAGCTCCACCTTACGGGTCATCAACGCCGAGCTTTTTCGGTCACCACTTGTCATCATCACCTGCTGTCACAGCCCCAACGCCAATAAGTGTGTCATCAGCCGCGACTACCTCCAACGTGGGTCTCTCATTGTCGTCACATCATGTGCATGCACACGCGCACTCACATGCGTAGCGATCACCAATTCAGTCACGTTTAATCTCATCCTAATAATACAAACCCTTCAACCAATTGTTTAATTACAACTTGGATTATGTCGATTTAATTTTCTATGCCTACATATTATGACACTATTTTATGTACAATCAGTTGAGCCACTGTCTAGAACACAATATCGTCTCTTGTGTTCTACAAATTTGTCAATGACAAAGCGACAGACATTTGGTACCTGGCTTTGCGCCCAACACTCCACATTGTAATCCAAACATTTCTGTTAATACTCCCTGATTACCTACGATTCCAAACGTACAATCGTATGTGTAAGTGTGTGTATGTATGTGCGTGTAAGTATCGAACATGCGTTAGGTCTGTGACCTGATTAAGCGAGGACGTAATTAATTGATGACGCAAAGTCTTGTATGCCATGTGTCGTGCATCGGGGATACGACAAATTAGATTGTGTATTTTCTAAAAAAAGTTCATCTAATGCACTCTTTTCAGATAAATTTTATATATATTCATTTATAAAATAAAATCAGTTAAAAATTTTTCACATAATTAACACCAGCCATCAGTAGTGTCGACGCATGAGAGAAATTTTTTACCGCGCGCCATCTGGCGGCTCATCGCCGAACCTAGTTGATGACGAAATATATGAGATCATAGTAAATTTTTTAGAGAATACGCAGTAATAATTAAGACAGTCGAAAGTCTTTGATTATAATTATGATCATGTGCAAAAAAAAATTTAATAAATTAATATTAATTATAATTATGATTATGTACAAGTGTGATAATTGAGATATTAAATATAGATTTAAGGTAATTGTGGAATGCGAATATTTGTGAATGTGAATAAAAAGATAATTATTATTAAAAAAAAAAAAAAAAAAAAAAAAATTAAAATGTAAAATAAATGCTATTATGTTATGCTTGTAAATAACTCAGCTCGTTTACCCATTAATTTATTATCAACAACAAAATCCTATAAATCCTCATATATTTATTTGTTGTCTTATACTTCTTCTTCTCAACTACTAGTAAAAGATATACATATAATATTAATTAAAATTTTTTTTTATGAATTAATGATTATTTATTCAAGTGCTTAACAAATCGTAGGTTGGTAATAAATTCATTTTTCGCTTTGAGGTTGCCCGAGCCCCTTGCCACCACACGGCCTTCATGCTCGGCTCGCGATTGACAATCGACGGTCTGTATTACAGCCCAAAGCGGCCACGACAAATTAATGGAAAATTGTCCAAGTTGCTTTGATGATTAAATTAGACGCGTATGTTCCTTTGAATGCCGTTTGTACATTTGCTGAAACATCTGTCTCCGTAAACTCATAATCGCTATTAGTAAATTTAAAGCCTTCGCCTTCTCTAATTGCAGTTGCAATTATACTATAATACACTCTGTAAACAGAAGTAAACTAAACCACAGATATCAGTTTCCATTTCAATATATTGGAGTAATCATAATGCTTGGGTTACTGAAAGCATAAAATCAAATTAACATGACACGAAATAACTTGTAATATGATTCGATAAATCCCGAACTTAATCCAACAACAAGGCATTCGCAAAAGCAACCCAGTAATTTAACCAGAGATATCAAATCTCTGAAACTGATTACCCAAGGTGAAACAAACTGAGTTTACCCAGAAAGTTAAGTTGGAGGAAACATTGACACCCTTCTGAAAGTGCCCGAGGCTGCCCCCACCCTATTCGCTTGAGGTATCAGCAGAAACAGAATCACGAGTAGCCCTTCAAGGAAATACGATCCTCTTTATAACCTTAGTCTTTTCCTTTCTCAAGGAATCCCGCGTCAAGGAGATTAGCCCTACAACTTGGCTCGACCTTTAGTTTTATCTCCATCCACTCTGTCGTATACTATCTTCAATACTCTCGGCGCGACTCGGTAGTTTTTAAAGGCATTGTTAAACCAACCGCGTTATCAGTAGTAACGTGGATGTGGATTGACACAGCTGAAGAATACCCCGAGAGTTTGGGTTTTCTAGAAACAAAGACTTGTGTATCGATGTAAAAAGGTTTCAAAATAAAAGATTAAGTAAAGCTCTAGAGAGAAAGGAGAGTGGAACAAATGACACAAAAGGAGACTTGGATTTGTACATATATATATATCTATATATCTATGTGTAGTTGCTGTCGGTCTTGCTGGACGATTCTCTCGAATTAATTCTTAGAGCAGGGGTTGGATTTGTAAGGGCCCGATTTTCTGGCGTCCTGTATCGAGGGTGTGAGTTGTAGAGCAAGTGGACCGTGAAATAACCAACTCGCATCTTCCCCCTCGTACACTTTGTTACCCCACCGTCACATTCTCTCTGAAATCTTATTCCCGTTTCTCAGTAAGCAGTAGCGTAAATTCACCAAAAAGGTGCTAGTAGACACGAGAATTAGCGTTTTGCCAGACTCAAAAATCTCAAGAACCCTTTATTCTCTTTTTTGCTTTTCCATTTGATCCATTTCGTTCGCATTAACTGGGATTTTAGTAATTGGAAAAGTCAACCCATCAAAATAGTCTGTTTAGATATCATATATATTATAAAGTTTGATCTTTGAGTTGTCAGTTCTATACTTACTCCTTTTCTTAGTAAGTATAAGTAAGTAAGTAAGTAAAGTTGATGCTAAAAGACTGGAATTAAAGTAAGGGGGTGTTCTATTTTAACACCCCACTGTTACCAAAGTGCAGTTGAGCGTGTAATAGCTTTAATAGTTGTGTCGCGTTTCTTATTCGTCGAACCACTCTGCAAAACGGATTGTAATGTCTACGAAATTACGTAACATAGTGATGCTAAAATTTTTTTCCAACTTTATCTCTTTTAACCGGCAACCTATTTTTTTGGGAAACCAATTAAACTGGATGTTTGATCGCTAATTTAGATCAGTCCTTAATACCTTAATCTAAAAAGCTCCTCGTATACTTTTCTATGAACTAAATGATTTTGTCTGGGCTACTGATAGAATCGCGAAGAGCAGCTTATCAGAAAATGTGACCGAAATAAATGTTGAAGGCAAGTGTATGTATCGATTTGCTGTAAGATGATCCAATTCCTTCCGGCAATGCTCGCTATACATATCTACAAATGTCCATGGAAGGATATCGAGTTAAATCGGATAGCGGGTGATATTGTCAGCTGAACAAAAGGACCTGGAAATCGATGGA